>NC_069504.1:1030605257-1030905257 GCF_027579735.1 Bombina bombina | reverse complement strand
ATGTATGCTGAACCAATGGTGCAGGGATTACACGAAGATATATCAATTAATATCTTTAAAACCGATTGTTCGACACTCTCTAACGTGGTGGACAGATCACCATCGTTTAATTCAGGGGGCTTCTTTTGTTCTTCCGACCTGGACTGTAATTTCAACAGATGCAAGTCTCACAGGTTGGGGAGCTGTGTGGGGATCTCTGACGGCACAAGGAGTTTGGGAATCTCAGGAGGTGAGATTACCGATCAATATTTTGGAACTCCGTGCAATTTTCAGAGCTCTTCAGTTTTGGCCTCTTCTGAAGAGAGAATCGTTCATTTGTTTTCAGACAGACAATGTCACAACTGTGGCATACATCAATCATCAAGGAGGGACTCACAGTCCTCTGGCTATGAAAGAAGTATCTCGAATTTTGGTTTGGGCGGAATCCAGCTCCTGTCTAATCTCTGCGGTTCATATCCCAGGTGTAGACAATTGGGAAGCGGATTATCTCAGTCGCCAAACGTTGCATCCGGGCGAATGGTCTCTTCACCCAGAGGTATTTCTTCAGATTGTTCAAATGTGGGGGCTCCCAGAGATAGATCTGATGGCCTCTCATCTAAACAAGAAACTTCCCAGGTATCTGTCCAGATCCCGGGATCCTCAGGCGGAGGCAGTGGATGCATTATCACTTCCTTGGAAGTATCATCCTGCCTATATCTTTCCGCCTCTAGTTCTTCTTCCAAGAGTAATCTCCAAGATTCTGAGGGAATGCTCGTTTGTTCTGCTAATAGCTCCGGCATGGCCTCACAGGTTTTGGTATGCGGATCTTGTCCGGATGGCATCTTGCCAACCATGGACTCTTCCGTTAAGACCAGACCTTCTGTCGCAAGGTCCTTTTTTCCATCCGGATCTGAAATCCTTAAATTTAAAGGTATGGAGATTGAACGCTTGATTCTTGGTCAAAGAGGTTTCTCTGACTCCGTGATTAATACTATGTTACAGGCTCGTAAATCTGTATCTCGAGAGATATATTATAGAGTCTGGAAGACTTATATTTCTTGGTGTCTTTCTCATCATTTTTCTTGGCATTCTTTTAGAATACCGAGAATTTTACAGTTTCTTCAGGATGGTTTAGATAAGGGTTTGTCCGCAAGTTCTTTGAAAGGACAAATCTCCGCTCTTTCTGTTCTTTTTCACAGAAAGATTGCTATTCTTCTTGATATTCATTGTTTTGTACAAGCTTTGGTTCGTATAAAACCTGTCATTAAGTCAATTTCTCCTCCTTGGAGTTTGAATTTGGTTCTGGGAGCTCTTCAAGCTCCTCCGTTTGAACCTATGCATTCATTGGACATTAAATTACTTTCTTGGAAAGTTTTGTTCCTTTTGGCCATCTCTTCTGCTAGAAGAGTTTCTGAATTATCTGCTCTTTCTTGTGAGTCTCCTTTTCTGATTTTTCATCAGGATAAGGCGGTGTTGCGAACTTCTTTTGAATTTTTACCTAAGGTTGTGAATTCCAACAACATTAGTAGAGAAATTGTGGTTCCTTCATTATGTCCTAATCCTAAGAATTCTAAGGAGAAATCGTTGCATTCTTTGGATGTTGTTAGAGCTTTGAAATATTATGTTGAAGCTACGAAATCTTTCCGTAAGTCTTCTAGTCTATTTGTTATCTTTTCCGGTTCTAGGAAAGGCCAGAAAGCTTCTGCCATTTCTTTGGCATCTTGGTTGAAATCTTTAATTCATCTTGCCTATGTTGAGTCGGGTAAAATTCCGCCTCAGAGAATTACAGCTCATTCTACTAGGTCAGTATCTACTTCCTGGGCGTTTAGGAATGAAGCTTCGGTTGACCAGATCTGCAAAGCAGCAACTTGGTCCTCTTTGCATACTTTTACTAAATTCTACCATTTTGATGTATTTTCTTCTTCTGAAGCAGTTTTTGGTAGAAAAGTTCTTCAGGCAGCGATTTCAGTTTGAATCTTCTGCTTATGTTTTTCGTTAAACTTTATTTTGGGTGCGGATTATTTTCAGCAGGAATTGGCTGTCTTTATTTTATCCCTCCCTCTCTAGTGACTCTTGTGTGGAAAGATCCACATCTTGGGTAGTCATTATCCCATACGTCACTAGCTCATGGACTCTTGTTAATTACATGAAAGAAAACATAATTTATGTAAGAACTTACCTGATAAATTCATTTCTTTCATATTAACAAGAGTCCATGAGGCCCACCCTTTTTTGTGGTGGTTATGATTTTTTGTATAAAGCACAATTATTCCAATTCCTTATTTTATATGCTTCGCACTTTTTTTCTTATCACCCCACTTCTTGGCTATTCGTTAAACTGATTTGTGGGTGTGGTGAGGGGTGTATTTATAGGCATTTTAAGGTTTGGGAAACTTTGCCCCTCCTGGTAGGAATGTATATCCCATACGTCACTAGCTCATGGACTCTTGTTAATATGAAAGAAATGAATTTATCAGGTAAGTTCTTACATAAATTATGTTTTTTGGTTGCAATTTCTTCTGCTAGAAGAGTTTCAGAATTATCTGCTCTGCAGTGTTCTCCTCCTTATCTGGTGTTCCATGCAGATAAGGTGGTTCTGCGTACTAAACCTGGTTTTCTTCCGAAAGTTGTTTCTAACAAAAACATTAACCAGGAGATAGTCGTGCCTTCTTTGTGTCCGAATCCAGTTTCAAAGAAGGAACGTTTGTTGCACAATTTGGATGTAGTTCGTGCTCTAAAATTCTATTTAGATGCTACAAAGGATTTTAGACAAACATCTTCCTTGTTTGTTGTTTATTCTGGTAAAAGGAGAGGTCAAAAAGCAACTTCTACCTCTCTCTCTTTTTGGATTAAAAGCATCATCAGATTGGCTTACGAGACTGCCGGACGGCAGCCTCCTGAAAGAATCACAGCTCATTCCACTAGGGCTGTGGCTTCCACATGGGCCTTCAAGAACGAGGCTTCTGTTGATCAGATATGTAAGGCAGCGACTTGGTCTTCACTGCACACTTTTACTAAATTTTACAAGTTTGATACTTTTGCTTCTTCTGAGGCTATTTTTGGGAGAAAGGTTTTGCAAGCCGTGGTGCCTTCCATCTAGGTGACCTGATTTGCTCCCTCCCTTCATCCGTGTCCTAAAGCTTTGGTATTGGTTCCCACAAGTAAGGATGACGCCGTGGACCGGACACACCTATGTTGGAGAAAACAGAATTTATGTTTACCTGATAAATTACTTTCTCCAACGGTGTGTCCGGTCCACGGCCCGCCCTGGTTTTTTAATCAGGTCTGATAATTTATTTTCTTTAACTACAGTCACCACGGTATCATATGGTTTCTCCTATGCAAATATTCCTCCTTTACGTCGGTCGAATGACTGGGGAAGGCGGAGACTAGGAGGGATCATGTGACCAGCTTTGCTGGGCTCTTTGCCATTTCCTGTTGGGGAGGACAATATCCCACAAGTAAGGATGACGCCGTGGACCGGACACACCGTTGGAGAAAGTAATTTATCAGGTAAACATAAATTCTGTTTTTTTTTTCTGTTTTAACCTGAACAATCATCCTAAGGTTCCTGAGGTAAAGTCTGTTATGCAGTTGTTTTTTTTGTTGTTTTTTAATGGGAGCCACTGGTTCAGACACAAGCTCCCAAAAAAATCACCTAATCAAAGACCAGATATAATGTAAAGCAAAACAAGGGAGCGCTCAAAGTATGGCTTAAGTGTTGACATTGATATAAAAATACATTTAAATATAAATGTAGTAAAAAGATGCACATATATTTATATAACAGAAATATGACACACACAAAAATTTAAAGAATTTAAATATATATCTCACATTTTACTTGGACCAGTACCATAAAAAATAAATAACATTTTTAACAATCCTCTGTGTATTGTTCTAGGGGGCATATTTTGTTTTCCCAACTTAGACTGTGGTTTAAACAAACGCAAGTCTTTCTGGTTGGGGTGCAGTTTGGGGATCTCAGAGAGCACAGTGAATGTTGGTTTCCTCGGGAGGTGAGGGTACCTATCAATGTTTTGGAACACACTGCAATCTTTAGAGCTGGCCTCTGTTAAAAAAAAAAAAAAAAAGACTTCTCTGCGTTTCTAATCAGACAATGTCATAGTGGTAGCTGATTTCTTTCATCAAGACGGAACTTGCAGTTCCCTGGTGATGAGGGCGGTGTTCTGAATTTTAGCTCTGTTTAATATTCCAGAAGTGAGCCTTTTGGGAAGCTTCTCAGTCCCTAGTCCCTTCATCTGGGGCAGTGGTCTCTTTATCTGCAAGTTTTCTATCAGATTGTGGATCAATGAGGTCTTTTAAAAATAGATCTGGTGGTTTCTTGGATGAACAAATGGCTACCCAGATATGTTGAGAGGTTCAGGGGTACTCGGGCAGTGTTTGTGGTTGCTCTAGTAGTTCCTTGGTGGTTTTGTCTGGCTTACTTCTATCCATCTCTTTTTCTGTTACCAAGAGTGATAGCCAGGATCAAACAGGAAGTATTATCACTAATTAAGCTTGGCTTCGCAGTACTTAGTTTGCGAATATGGTGCTGATGTCCAATTGTCCCCCGTGGCCTTTTTCCTCTGTGCCACAACCTTCTGTCTCAAAGGTTGCTTTTTTTTTTCATCAGGTGCTAAAATCTCTCAAATTTATTGCTTAGAGATTGTATGCTTTGTTTTTAGGCAGAGTTTTTTTCTTATTCTTTTACTCCCTTGATTTAGGCACGTAAACCTGTGACAAAGGTTTTTCATAGGGTTTGGAAGGCCTTTATTTCTTGTTTGAATGAAGGTTTTAGCTGTCACACTCTTTTGGAATTCCTAGAATTCTTCAGGATGGTTTGGATAGGGGTTTATTCAACCGTTTTTTTTTTGTTTTTTTATTAAAAAGGCCAGTTTTTTTTTTCTTTCCTTCCTAAGATAGGGAGAGTCCATGGCTTCATTCCTTACTTTTGGGAAATACAACACCTGGCCACCAAGAGGAGGCAAAGACACCCCAGCCAAATGCTTAAATATCCATCTCACTTCCTCATTACCCCAGTCATTCTTTGCCTTTCGTCACATTAGGAGGTGGCCGAGAAGTGTCAGAAGATTCGGAGAGTCATGAAAAAAGGTATTTGCCCTTCGAGATAGGACTGGAGTTTTAAGTAGTCATGTCAACTTCTCAGTGAGAGTATTGATGAAAGTTAGTGTCTGGAGATGCAGGGAAAGTTTTTCTGCAAAACCAATCCAGACTACTGCTAACAGCTCCTAAGCAATCAGTGTTGACGAGTTTCACTGCCTGCTTTCTCTCACTCAAGTCCTTGTCAGGAGTGCTGCTATAAGACTGTCACACTAGAGGGCTGTGTTCTGTTCCACAGCATGGATCCTGGAGATAAGATTGTTTCAATTTTTTACACATAAAATGCTATAACAGGGTCACAGTGTGGCTCCTTTATACCTTGATAGGATCCAGGGTTAATATTCTCTAAATGGGGTTTATTGAACATTTGGGGTTGATTAATCAGTGTATTAATTATTTACATGCTACTTTGTGTGATTTTTTTCCTGGGCTGATAGACTGTGTAATTTTGACTGAAACAAACAGGTTTCACTTTTAAGTTTCACTTTCGTTTTTGAAAGTGTTGCACAGCTCCTATTACTTGCTGTACTTGTAATAACTGGGGAAGAACTGTCTTGCACTCCATGTGACCAGGTGTGGTCTGTTCATTTCCTCCATTCCGGCTGAGACTTGAACCTGAGGAGAGTGTTTCCTCTGTTAACTGTCTGGGTCTAGGAGGTGGTGAGTGCCCCAGCCATTGGGAGTATAAAGATGCAGTTTTCTATAATAAAAAATGTTTTTTTTTTTGTCCTCCTGTGGGTATAACCTGAGCTATGGAGGATTCTGATATGTTAGAAGGTACTCCTTCTGTACTAAACCATACCTGTTTATATTGGCTGTGGTTTTCCCACCCACTCAATTATGTTCCACATGCCTTAACACAGTTATAAAGTCTAAGAAGGGAGACAAGCCTGCTAAGGCTCTTAGTCCCTCTGAGCCGTCTACCTCTCAGAACTCGGCATCCCGTGAGATTACTACCCTTGCTACATTATCCACTCCACATGCAGTTCCCCGCAGCACATCACATCTAATCCTTCATCCGGAAGGGGCCTACTTCCTGCTGACTTTGCCTCGCAGTTACAAACGGTGGTTTCTGCAGCCCTCAGTGCATTACCTCGCTCTAACAAACACAAGAGAAAGGTTAAACATAGCTCTCCTGACCCGGAGTCATCTAAATATTTATTGGATTTAGCTATTATATCCCAGTTATCCGATGATGAGTTAACCTCTATCTTCAGAGGGTGAACTTTCTGTGTCGGAGTTCTTAGTGTCTAAGCCTCCTGCTGCGGAGGAATCATCCTTTAGATTTAAAATTGAGCACTTGCATTTTTTTATTAAAGGAGGTTCTTCTACGTTAGAGGTTCCAGAGGCCACGCTGCATGAAGAACCTATGATACCTAAATTAGAGTTTACGAAGACAGGAAAGTTCCTTTGACTTTTCCTGTGCTGGTTAAGATGGCGAACATTATTAAGAAAGAATAGGAAAGAATTGGTTCTTCCTTTTCCCCCTTTTCTACTTTTAAAAAGTTGTTCCTGGTCTCGGACTCTCAACTGGGTTTGTGGGGCTCTATTCCCAAGGTGGATGGTGCTATCTCTATGCTTGCTAAGCACTGAGAATTGCTCATTCTTTTATCTGTGATGCAAACATGCAAATTATTCGCCTAAATTATTCGCCTAAATGCAAAGGACTCCTTTCACTTTCCTTCAAGGGAAAGATTTTATTTGGTCCAGGCCTGGACTCCATTATTTCTACGGTTACCGGAGGCAAGGGTGCCTTTTTTTCGTTCTGACAAATCCCAATGACAACAATCCTGCTCCAAACCTGAGCAACCTAAGAGTACTTGGAAGCAGGCTCAGCCCGGGAATAAATCAAAGCAAAATAAGAAGCCCGCCGAAAACAAGTCAGCATGAAGGGGCGACCCCCTTATCCGGGATTGGATCATGTAGGGGACTGTCTATTTTTTCAGATGCCTGGTTCAAGGACGTACAGTATCCGTGGGTCCTAGAGGTGGTATCTCGGGGATACAAGATGGGCTTCAAATCTCATCCGCCAAGGGGCAGATTCCTTCTCTCGAATCTGTCTACCAGAGAGGGATGCATTTCTAGGGTGCGTTCGGGATCCATCCTCCTTAGTTGTTGTCCTGGTGCCTATCGAAGAAAGAGTTTTGGAATTTTATTCAAACCTTTTTGTGGTCCCAAAGAAGGAGGGAACTTTCCACCCAATTCTGGACCTTAAGTGCTTAAACAATTTTCTTAGTGTCCATTTCTTCACGATTGAAACAAAAAGGTCCATCCTTCTTTTGTTTCAGTAAGGCCAGTTTATGTTTATAAACAGTTTATAGATCTGAAGGACGCTTACCTTCATATTCCAATCCACAGGGAACACTTTCAGTTCCTGAGGCTTGCGTTCCTGGACCAGCACTTCCAGTTCATTGCCCTTTCGTTTGGCCTAGCTACTGCTCCAAGAATCTTTGCGAAAGTTCTGGGGGCTCTTCTAGCCGATGCCAGAACTCAAGGTATTGCAGTAGCCCCATACTTGGATGATATTCTGGTGCAAGCACCATCCTTTCATCTTGCAGAAGAATTCTCAAAGTCCCTGCTCAGTCTTCTTCGATCACATGGATGGAAGATAAACTTGGAAAAGAGTAATCTTATCCCAAGTACCAGGGTGGAATTCCTGGTTACTATAATAGACTCCATATCCATGAGGATATTTCTATCAGACCAGAGATGGTGCAAACTAACTTCGAAATGTCTTGCCCTCCGGACCTCAAGTCCCTCTGTGGCTCAGTGTATGGAAGTGCTTAGTCTCATGGTGTCCTGCATGGACATCATTCATTTTGCCAGGTTCCGTCTCAGACCTTTACAACTGTGCATGCTGAGGCAGTGGAACAGCAATCATTCAGATCTGTCTCAACAGATTGTATTAGACAGCCGGTCGAGAGAATCGCTCTCTTGGTGCCTCTGTCCAGATCATCTGTCCCGAGGGACATGCTTCTTAAGACCATCCTGGGAGATTGGGACTAAGGACCCAAGCCTATCCGGATGGGTAGCTGTTTGGGGTGCCAGGAAGGCACAGGGGTTGTGCACTCAGGAGTCCTCCTCCCTCCCGATCAATATTTTGGCACTATGGGCGATCTCCAAAGCCCGTCAGGGGGGAACGGGAAGTTCCTTGGCGATGAAGGAAGTATCTCAGATTCTGGAGTGGGCAGAGGCCCACAGCTCTTCGCTGTCAGCAATCCACATTCCGGGTGTGGACAACTGGGAGGCGGATATTCTCAGCAGGCAATCCTTCCATCCAGGGGAATGGTCTCCCCATCCCGAGGTGTTTGCAGAGATATGCAGCAAGTGGGGGGATGCCAAAGATAGATCTCATAGTGTCCCATCTCAATACCAAACTACCCAGGTCGAGGTCGAGGGATTCCCAAGTGGATCTAATAGATGCACTAGCAGTGCCCTGAAGGTTTAAACTCATATATTTTTTCTCCATTACCGCTTCTTCCTCGATTGGTGACCTGCATCATGCAGGAGTGGGTATCGGTAATCCTGAGTGCTCTATCATCGCCGTCAAGGACTTGGTTTGCGAATCTAGTGGGGATGTCCTCATCTCCTCCGTGGAGGATATCTTGTCACAGAGACCTGCTGATACAAGGTCCATTTGTTCATCAAAATGTAGATTCTCTGAGGCTGACTGCGTGAAGATTGAGCACTTAGTCTTACCAAGAGAGGTTTCTCTGAGAGTGGTATTGATACTCTTATTCACGTTAGTAAACCAGTTACTCGGCGTATCTACCACAAGGTGTGGAGGACCTACTTATTCTGGTGTGAAGAGCGTGTTTTTTCCTGGCACAGAGTTAAGGTTGCCAGGATTTTCTTTTCTTCAGGATGGGCTGGAGAAGGGCCTTTCTGCTAGTTCCCTGAGGGGACATATTTTGGTCCTGTCGGTTTTATTGCACAAGAGACTGGCTGAGCTTCCAGGCGTGCAGTCCTTTGTTGAGGCTCTGATTAGGATCAGACCTGTGTTTATATCTGGGGCTCCTCCTTGGAGCCTAAATCTTGTTCTTCGGGTTTTGCAACAGGTTCCGTTTGAGCCTCTGCAGTCTGTTGACATTAAATTGTTATCTTGGAAGGTTCTCTTTTTATTGGCTATTGCCTCGGCACTCAGAGTTTCTGAATTCTCTGATTTGCAATGTGAGCCCCCTTATCTGATTTTTTTCATGCAGATAAGGCAATTTTACGTACTAAATTAGGTTTTCTTCCTAAGGTTGTGTGAGATTGCAACATCATTCAGGTTCCTTCCTTATGTCCTAATCCTCCTTCATCGAAGGAACGCTTACTTCACAATTTGTATGTGGTTCGTGCCTTGAAGGCAGAATGACTGGGGTTATGAGGAAGTGGGAAGGACATTTAAACCTTTGGCTGGGGTGTCTTTGCCCCCTTGTCTTGGCCATGTGTTGCAAGAAGTGTGGCCATTATGCATCCAAATGGGAGTCTCTGGAATGCATACTGGACCTTTTGGAACAAGAATGCAAGCTTATACTGGTCCTCTTCATGGACCTTTATGGTCCAATATCCCTGTGCACAATCAATGGCAGTAATTTCCAACAGTAAGGAATGAAGCCGTGGACTCTCCCTTTCCGGAAGGAAAGGAATTTATCTGGTAAGTATAAATTATGTTTTTTTTCTGTTTTGTTTATCTGCTAGTTTGCTTAGATTCCTGATGTTCTCAGTTTTTTTCCAGCTTTAGTCAGGATCCAGCCAGTGGTAAAACCAAGTTCTCCTCTTTGAAACCAATTTTGGTTCTAAAAATATTGCAGGTTGCTTTTTTGAGCCTATGTACTATTTTTTTGTCTTGGAAGATTTGGTTTCTTTTAGCTATTTCTGCTGTTTGAATAATTTTTTAATTGTGTTCTCTTTCTGTGGGCCTCCTTATCTGGTTTTCTATTTGGATAAAGCGGTTTTGAGATATTTCCTTATGGGGTGTCTATAGACAGTTTTTAATCATAAATCTGTTGTGTTTTCTTGTTGTCCTAATCCAAATTTTTCCAAGAGGCTTTTTCATATTTTGGATGTTTTTATGGTTTTGGAATTCTATTTGCAGGCTTCTAAGGTTTTTAACTAATCCTCTAGTTTTGTTTCTTGTTTTTGTTCTAGAAGGGGTCCGTAGACAATAGCTGTTTTGTTGGTTTCCTGGCAGAAGCTTTTTTCCATAAGCTTTCTTGGAGACGGGTTAGCCTTCTCTTTTTACTCCCCATTCTACTAGGTCAGTTGTTTTTTCCTGGACTTTTCAGAATGAGGCCTATGGTGATCAGATTTCCAAGGCAGCTACTTGGGTCCATACCAGTGTTTCCTAGCTGGTAGCTTAGCTGCTTCACAAGCTGAAGGCTGAATATTTGAGCACAGTTATGGGTGCTGGTTCTTCTTTGCTTATTTTCTCAAAATTTTTCCTTTATGTTTTTGCTTTTTCTGAAGTTGCTTTTGGTAGGCAAGTCCTTCAAGCTGTGGTTTCTGGACATTATAAAATCATTAAATATTATTTTGTCACACTCTCATTACTATAGAGCTCCACAGTTTGGATATTCGTTTCCCAGGAGCAATGACTTGTGGACTCTCACCACCTTTATGAAAGAAAATATAAACTATGACTCGTGTCATTGGCTTTTAGCCGTCTCCCAGTAGTGAATTACTGCTCTTCCAACAGAAGGTACCTAGAGAATGAAGCAAATTAGATTAGATATAAATTGGAAAGTTATTTAAAATTGTATGATGCATTTGAATCATGAAAGAAAAATGTTGAGTTGCATGTCCCTTTAAGTGTGCTCCTCTTTTTCCCTGCTCCTTTATTCTTGCTCTTGTCCTTTCCTACTTTTCTTCTTCTTTGCTTGTCAGACTGGTTTACCAGTGAGGTGAGAATGTTTTAAGGGCTCCTGGAGTTTTGGGAATCTTTGCCTACTCCTAGTGTCCAGGAGTAGAATTCCCAGGAGTAATGGCTCGTTGACTCTCACTGCCATGAAATAAATGAATTTATTAGTTAAGCATAAATTATATTTTTACAGCACATAAAATTATTAAAAAAATAAAAACTTTCCAGTTTACTTCTATTATCATATTTCCTTTCTTTTCTTAATATTGTTTGTTGAAGAGCTGAAGAGTGCACGTTAAACGGAGCACTATATGGCATACATTTTTAAATTCTTTTAACAATGTTATATACTGCCCATTTAAGTTATTAGCATTCATGAAAAACTGCTGCCATACAGTTCCTCAGCCTACCTAACTGCCTAGGTATGTTCTTCAATAAAAAAAAAATTAAAGTTTGAAAAACTTTAACAAATTGTCATTTGAACAGCTTTTTTCCGTGTTGCAAATAAGAATATTTCTCTCTTTCACTTTTGGAATCATTTATTTTCACGTTATTGTAATATTTTTTTATGTCTGTGTCTATTGCATTTATTTATTATACTTTCTATGACTGTGCATGTTTTTCTCTGCCCGTGAGTGTTTGTGCTTTGAGTATTTGTGTGGCAAAGGAATGACGGATGATACTAGGTAAGTGGAAGGGATTTAAACCTCTTGAATTTAGGGTGTATTTTGCTGCCTCCTAGTGGTCAGGAGGGTAGTTTCTTACATGTCATGTCTCATGGACTCTTACCATCTGAGGAAATTAATGGTTGGTTTGCCACCCCTGTCATTTTGGTTTTAGAGTGAATAATTAAACCAAATAGCATGTGTGTCCAAAATGGCAACACCACCCCTGTGCTATTTAGCAGCTATTAGCATTTTGCCTACTACTATCTCATAGGCTGTGCCTGGGGATCTTCTAGCATTGAGCGCCATATTAGGCAATAACGGCTCATGTGCAGAATTATTAAAACAGACACGAAGTTAAACTTTAATGATTCACAAAGAGAGTACAATTTAAAAAAAAAAGAATCGGTTACATTTAGTTCTAATGCCTTTCTCTTGATATTCTTTGTTAAAACCTAGCCTCTTTCCATCACAGCATACCTAAGTAGGCTCAGGTGCATGCATGTGTCTTCAGCACTATAGGGCAGCAGCTTTTGATCAATGTTATAAATATAGTGGTTAAGACACATGCACTCACCTGAGACTACCCTGTTATTTTCACATGGAAGGCAACTAAGGATACCTAGAAAAAGAAGGAAATTTGACATCAGAACTACATTGGAAATTTGTTTACAATTGTAGGCTTTATCTGAATCTTTTATCTTTGTCCCTTTTAAGATTAAAAATGTTGACAAAAGGAATATGGCCACTAAATACACACAGAGAGAAGCTCACTCACAGGAACAAACAACCAGCTCAATACCATTGTTAGCCTGTTCTATGGCGATTTACCACCTAGATGCAGCTTCTTTTAGCCCAGTAATGCTTTTCACAGAGTAGAACTTTCCTGTAGTATATCAGTCTGATCCCACCTATTACGGTCAGTGCAGCGCAGAAATACCAGGCAATTCCTCTCTGAACAAGGAACACAGCAACCCCAGACGATTGTTTCGGCCTTCATTGGGCCTCATCAGTGAGGTGTAGCCATATTCCTCAAAGCACACTGAGCAAGGAGTCCACGTCTGGTTTCCCCTTTTTCCCATAGGGAGACTAAATACACACAGAGAGAGAAGCGCACTCACAGGAACGAACAGCCAGCTCAATACCATTGTTAGCTTGTTCTATGGCAATTTACTACCTGGGTGCAGCTTCTTTTAGCACAGTAATGCTTTTCACAGAGTAGAACTCTACTGTAGTATATCAGTCTGAATCCGTCTATAACTCAGTCCAGCGATGAAATACCAGGCAATTCCTCTCTGAACAAGGAACATAGCAACCCCAGACGATCGTTTCAGCATCAGCCAATAACCATACTCCATACATCTTTGAAATATTATGTTAAAGGGGAACTGGACATTTTCAAAATGATCATCGTCAAATTTCATATTTTATTACTCGGTCATCCTATTTTATACCTTTACATATAATTTGTGTTGGAGAAGTACTGCAAATGTCTTGACACACTAATCATCATCATCCATCTAGGTTTAACCCTTGAGGCCAGTGAGCACTGATTAGGTACTCTTTAAAGTTTAAGTGACATATGTAAACAAAGGTAATACCATACATGTCGCCAACTCCAACAGGAGCATGCAAAACTTCCCATTAGCAAGTACAATTAAGTAAATCTTCTAAGTCATTAGTACATGTCATTTTTGCATTTTTATCTCTTGCTAACTATGGCCTAAATTACAAATCAAGTGCAATGCTTGTTCTTGCAAACAACGCACAATGGGGTATTAAAGTTGTAGGTTATTACATCCAAAACATGAAAGAATACGTGCTAAGGGTTGAAGGCCGCTATCATTTCTATTGTTCTATATGGTTGACATGGGAGGAGTTTAAGAGAACTGGTGATGCCGGCATTTCGACGGGCGACCGGATAGATGTGCAGCTCTAGAGACTGGGCTGAGACCCTGGTGGCCCAATCACTCCTCCAACCTTCAGTGGCCTTCTCCCCCCCCCCCCCCTTTTTTTTTTTTCTTTTTTTTTTTTTCCTCTATTCCCTTCCCCATTCCCTCTCTCCCTTTCCTACTCTTCCCCTGCCCCCCACCTCCTGGCAACAGTTCTCCGGGTTACTCCCATTCCCCATAACCATGTGTTGCCCTCCAGTTGATTCCCGCATTAAAATTTAACAATCCTCACACTGTCTCAGACGATTGCAATTACCTAACACTTGGTTTCTGCCTTATATGACCCATATTGAGAATCCTTGATCCCGAGAGTTATGTCTTCTGATGAGTACCAGTTTACAGGTCCCATAAGTGGATCTATTTCACACTGTTGACGCTTGTATGTTCTGTTATTTAATTATAAGAAAAGAGGCATCACTAAGGTCAATACCATGCTCCCATTATTGTTCAGTGTATTTATCTTTGAAAGAAGGAATTACTGTCATGTAATACTGTTTGAGATATTGTCCTTTATGCCGTGTTTGTACTCTGACTTGTTTCATTGCCTCAATAAAAAAATATTTTATTAAAAAAAAAAAAAAAAAAAGTTGTAGGTTAAATGCATTTTAACTAAAGTATTTTAACGCACTGATACGGTGAGGGATAACATTATCGATGATGCTTGTTCTTGCAAACAACGCACGATGGGGTATTAAAAGTTGTAGGTTAAATGCATTTTAACTAAAGTATTTTAACGCACTGATACGGTGAGGGATAACATTATTTAATTCCCTGCTAATTTTGTATGTTATATAATTTATACGTCTATAAATTTAAAGGGAGGTTTATTTGAACAGTGAGAGATAGATTAACAAAAAATCCAGAAAACCGCATTTAATTTCAAAAAGTTATAAACTGATTTGCATTTTAATGAGTGAAATCAGTATTTGATCCCCTATCAATCTGCAAGATTTCTGTCTCCCAGGTGTCTCTTATACAGGTAACGAGCTGAGATTAGAAGCCCTCTCTTAAAGGGAGTGCTCCTAATCTCAGCTTGTTACCTGTATAAAAGACACCTGTCCACAGAAGCAATCAATCAATCAGATTCCAAACTCTCCTCCATGGCCAAGACCAAAGAGCTGTCCAAGGATGTCAGGGACAAGATTGAAGACCTATGCAAGGCTTGAAAGGACTACAAGACCATCTTCAAACAGCTTGGTGAGAAGGTGACAACAATTTGTGCGATTATTCGCAAATGGAAAAAACACAAAATAAGTGTCGATCTCCCTCGGTCTGTGGCTCCATGCAAGATCTCACCTTGAGGAGTTTCAATGATCATGAGAACGGTGAGGAATCAGCCCAGAACTACACGGTAGGATCTTGTCAATGATCTCAAGGCAGCAGGAACCATAGGCACCAAGAAAACAATTGGTAACACACTACGCCATGAAGGACTGAAATCCTGCAGCACCCGCAAGGTCCCCCTGCTCAAGAAAGCACATGTACAGGCCCGGCTGAAGTTTGCCAATGAATATCTGAATGATTCAGAGGAGAACTGGGTGAAAGTGTTGTGGTCAAATGAGACCAAAACCAAGCTCTTTGTCATCAACTCAACTCACCATGTTTGGAGGATGAGGAATGCTGCTTATGACCCTAAGAACACCATCCCCACCATGAAACATGGAGGTGGAAACATTAGATGGATATACTACAGGAAAGTTCTACTCTGTGAAAAGGTGGAAACATTATGCTTTGGGGGTGTTTTTCTGCTAAGTGGACAGGTCAACTTCACCGCATCAAAGGGACGATGGACGGCGCCATGTACCATCAACTCTTGGGTACAAAAAGCAGAAAGAGAACAGCACAGAGGATATGGAGTGCACGTAAGACTGAGGGTACTGCCAATCCCTCCAGCAAGTAGTCTCAAAATAAAGATAGTCTGCAGCACGAAACTTCTATTATAGTCAATTTTATTCACATAAATGTAAGCAATAAAAGTTGAGTGCTGGAGACTATCTTTATTTTGAGTCAAATCTTTGGTGAGAATCTCCTTTCCTCAGCCAGGGCATTGAAAATGGGTTGTGAATTGTTATTCCAGTATGACAATGACCTAAAACACAAGGCCAAGGCAATGAAGAAGTACATTAAGGTCCTGGAGTGGCCTAGTCAGTCTCCAAACCTTAATCCCATAGAAAATCTGTGGAGGGAGCTGAAGGTTCAAGTTACCAAACGTCAGCCTCAAAACCTTAATGACTTGGAGAGGATCTGCATAGAGGAGTGGGACAAAATCCCTCCCTGAGACATTTGCAAACCTGGTGGCCAACTACAAGAAACATCTGACCTCTGTGATTGCCAACAAGGTTTTTGCCACCAAGTACTAAGTCATGTTTTGCAAAGGGGTCAAATACTTATTTCACTCATTATAATGCGAATCAATTTATAACTTGTTTGAAATGCGTTTTCTGGATTTTTTGTTGTTGTTCTCTCTCACTGTCCAAATAAACCTACCATTAAAATTATAGACTGATCATTTCTTTGTCAGTAGGCAAACGTTCAAAATCAGCAGTTGATCAAATATTTTTTTCCCTCACTGTACATAGATTGTACACCCTATACTTTCAATAAGAAGTAGTAGTATTACACTCATTGTGTTCGTATTGGTTGCGTTTACATGCAATCGGAAATACCACTTTTGCGTTTAGCACCAGAAATAAATTGGTATCGCTTGCTATTGTGCATTTAAATAAAATTGAAGATGTATAGCACATAACATAACAAAAAACTCCCGCACTTGATAGGAATTATTGTACTACTTGAGCCTTATCCATCAGGAAATTTGACTGTGGGCTCTCATAGAAATCTCTATGCATTTGCACTATCTTACATGAAAATTATAGCACACATACTACCATGTGCACAATATATATTACCCATGGACTTGTAAGTGGTATGGGTTGCACTTCAGGGATGTTAACACTCCATACTGCTTGCAGTTTTACTAATCTGGCCACGGAAGAAAGTGGCTGATTGTGGCATTCGTCTCTTTTCTGAGCCAGGTTTCTTCTTGGACAATTCTTAATTTGTTTTTCTTGTTTTATTAAAGCCTTTAACTGACTTTTAGTTTCCTTTGTATCTATTACTCCACTTGAGTTCCATTCACCTAAACCCTCTCAGAAAGGATCCTTTTTTTTTTCTTTTTTTTTTGGCATCCCAAGAACTCTTAAAACTCTGAATTTCATGACCTGGTGATTGAATGCTGACTGCTTTTCTGATAAGGTTATGGTCACCTTGATTCAGGCTAGGAAACCAGTCACCAAGCGTATTTATGATAAAGTTTGGAAAACCTTTTTATCCTGGTGTGCTCGCAGGGAATACTGTTGGAATTCTTTTAGAATTCCTACATTTCTTGAGTTCTTGCAGGACAATTTGGAAAAGGGTTTGTCAGAGTTTTTAAGGGTCAGATTTTGACTATATCCTCTTATTCCATTGGAGGATTGTTAACCTGGATATACCTGGTATTCAGACCTTTTTGTTCAGGTTCTGTTCAAAATTTGACCATTTATTCTTAGTTTTTTCCTCCATGAAATCTTAATCTGGTTTTGAGGGTTCTTCATGCCCCTCCTTTTAAACCTACTCATGGTCTTAAACGTGTCCTGGAAGGTTCTTTTTCTCTTGGTCATTTATTCTGCCAGGAGAGTTACTGAGCTTTATCTTCCTTTGCTTATTTTTCATCAGGACAAGGCTGTTCTTCACGCTAGTTATTATTTTGAAGATATTATCTGTAGATACTATTGACCAGGAACTTGTGGTTCCTTCTTTATATCCAGCTCCTAAGAATTCTGAGGAGCAACATCTTCACAGCTTTGATTTTGTGAGAGCTCTCTTATATTATGTAGAAGCCACATAGGATTTCAGACTTTTTTTTCTCTCTATTTGTTCATTTTTCTTGGCCTCACAAAGGTCAGAAAGCTGCTGCTATTACCTTAAAGGGACACAAAACCCAACATTTTTATTTCATTATTAAGATAGAACATACATTTTTAAAAAAAAATTCTAATTTACTTCTATTATCAAATTTTCTTTATTTTCTTGTTATCCTTTGTTAAAAAGCAGGGATGTAAGCTCAGGAGTGTGCACATATCTGCAGCACTATATGGCAGCAGTTTTGCAACAATATTGTATATTAGCAGGAGCACTAGATGGCAGCACTATTTCCTGTCATGTAATACTTCAGGCATGTGCACGCTACCTACCTAGGTGCCTCTTCAACAAATAATAACATGAGGACAAAGTAGATTTGATAATAGAAGTAAATTGGAATCTTTTTAAAATTATATTCTCTATCTGTATAGTAAAATCATTTTTTTAGGTTTCATGTCCCTTTAACTGCTGGTCTTAAAGCCTTTATTTGTAAGGCATAAATGGTTGCGTGTTTGTACCCCCCTATTTCATGTTGATCTCATAGACTTTACTGCTTGGGTATAGATTCCCACACATGATGCCTCATGGTCTCGCACCATCTGAAACAAAACTAAAATGTATGTTTACTTGATGAATGAATTTCTTTTCAAATATTGAGATTTGACCGTTACAAATTGAAACCCATTCTCTATGGAGCTATAACAAATAACTTATAAATATAACATATATGATACTGGTTTGTGTCTGAGCTCCGCAGTCATCATTTGACCATGTGCTTCATAGCACTAGAACCAGTAAATTGAATGACTTCCTCTTTTTTTTTTTCTTCAAGGAAGCAGAATGCTTCAGACTTTATTTCTCTGACAGAGTCAAGTGACTATATTGTATTTTTGCCGTGGGCTTGTTAAAACGTTCCCATGGTAGATACATATGCGGGAAAAATAAATACACATTGCATTTAAGGATGCGCTAAAGGATACTTTTGCTTATTTGTTGTCCTACCAATTGGAATAGCATTTAGAATTGGTTACCTTTTAACTATAGTGGTGTAGAATGCGGCTGATGCGAGGACCTGCTTACGTTTTTCCCTTGTTTGTTTGTTTGTTTGTTATTAAATAAAAACTAATCTAAAAACTGATTTAATGCCCCATTGAACTTACTTCAAACCTTATTGTTTCCATTTTAAATATTGTTCCATAAAATATATCAAAAATAACAGAAATGATTTACAATTGGATAGTGAAGATTTCTTTAGGGGATACTAAACCCAATTATTTTCGTTCATGATTCGGATGGAGCCTGCAATTCTAAACAATTTTCTATTTTACTTCTATTATCAAATTTTCATTGTTTTCTTGGTATCTTTTGTTGAAAAGCAGGAAGGTAAACTTAGGAGCGTGCACGTATATGGAGCACTATATGGCAGCAGTTTTGCAAGAATGTTATCCATTTGCAAGAGCACTAGATGGCAGCACTATTTCCTGCCGTGTAGTGTTTCAGAAGCCTACCTAGGTATCTCTTCAACAAAGAATGGGAGTGAAGCAAGTTTAATTATATAAGTAAATTAGTAGCATATTTTTATAATGTGTCTGAATCACAAAATGTCCTTTTAAAGTGATGGTAAAGTTTAAACTTTGTCTTTACAATATTAGTAATCATAAAGTAAAAGATGGGGACTCCAATTTATGAAAAGCTTTGTAAAAGCTTAATTTTTTTGAATAATTACACTTTCATGCCTTTATATATTCCACCATACCTCCGCCTGTAACGGATACTCTATTTCTTACTTCAGTCATGATTGTATTGCTCCACTTTTGGCGTCCAAAACCAGGGGTGTTATTTCCTTGCTGGACGCCAAAGGGGGCACGATACGATTGGCTACAGCCTGAATCGTCACTGAAGTAAGAAATAGAATATCTGTTACGGGCGGAGGAACGGCAGAATATATAAAGACATGAAAGTGTAACTATTATTAAAAAAATAAATAAGCGTTTACAAAGCCTTTCATGAATTAAAGTCCCCATCTGTTACTTTTATTACTAATATTGTAAATAAAAAGGTTAAAGTTTGCAATCACTTTAAATATTGATGTTGTTAAAAACTTTAAAAAAAAATTTAATTTTAATCAAACCATTTTAGTAAAGTGGCCATTAGGAGAGAGAATAGATTCCAGTAGTTTACAGCTTTCCCCTCTTTTTCCAGGCTCAGGCAACATCTTTCTTAAACCATCTATTAGCTTAGATGGTCAGTGCAGGGTTGCCGGGCACCCTTAATGCTATTCCCAGACATGTATCTTTGACATTAACGTCTGCTGTTGCACCGTTTACTTTTTCTTCCACTGTGTCAATACAAGAGGGCTAAATAGGAATGTATTTTCCCTACTATAATAGTGATGTCTATAGGAAATTGGACGCTTGCATCTGTACACTATTGTTATGTAGACGTCTGTAGAGCTATTGTTACTGAATATTTCGCTACTGCTCAGATGCTGCCCAAATCCTTTGATACGAAGTGTGCTAGAGTTTCACAAATAGAAAGCGTTTTAAAACCCAGGATTTAAAATTGGCTTTAAAGGAAGCCTCAGCCACTTTTGTGCGCCAGTGTCTTTAATAGAACAGTTCATTAAGCGATGAAGGGTACAGAGCCTAAATTCTTCCTTTATTCTTGTCCCTGCACTATGTGCTTCATATTAAGGAGCAATGAGCTGGCCTGTACAATCAGTGAAATTAATTAGAGACTCTTTCCTTTGTCACTGAGTGTCAAAGCCTATTTATCTGTATATTCCCTGTTAGTCTGTGCTCATGCTAGAACTATGTGCACCCCCTTAACAGGTTCTTCAGCAAAGTTTGCCTTAACCATATGCTTCCTGAATTCATTTCTTGTCACAACCTTACTCGCTATGAAAGGAGTAAGTACTTGTTCAGCTCACTAATTATCCATAAATTACTTTTTTTTTTTTTTTCTTAATTATTCTATTACACCTTATTGATCTGTGTGCTGGGTATTGATTTGTTTCCTTATTGTTCAGAAGCAGCACCTTTTATGTGACTATTTTGATAGAAGTAATACTAGACAGGCGCTGCAGCTGCAGTGAACTATTTTTATTAAAAAAAAAAATGGTGATTAACACAAAAATATTGGCTTAGGGCTTACAATTTAGAATAAAAATGTTTATATACTGTGTGTGTGTGTATATGTATATGTATATATATATATATATATATATATATATATATATATATATATATATATATATATATATATGTGTGTGTGTGTGTGTATATATATATATATATATATATATATGTATGTTCCCCCACGCTAACATGAACACACATTCTCAGGTGCGATAACACGACATAAAAATATGAATATTTCACATTTCAACGTTCTTCACATAGCAGAATATTAATACTACTTAACTGCAAAGGGCTCCAATGCACACATACACACATATATATGTCTACATATGTATTTGTGTTTATATGTGTATATATGTCTATAAATTTTATATATATATATATATATATATATATACACATATAAATACATAAATAGATGTGTATATATATATCCATCTTTAGACATGTATATGTATTTATTTATGTTAAAACCCTTTGCCTGAGATCATATTTGTGCAATATTTTTTTGTAATAAATTAGTGTTATGATGAGTGTAACTGTACTTTGTAATGTATTTTTTATGTTTGGTGACAATTTTATGTTTCGCAAAACAGTTGACCTAAGCTTGCGATAATCATTCTAGTGTAAGTTGCGATTGTGCTCACTCGCTCGCATTTACTTTCAACTTGTATTACGAACACAATTTAACTTGTGCGCAAACTAACACAAAAACCCAATATCGCTTGCGTGCAAACTATTGCGCTCCACTCGTAATCTCTCCCATTATATTTCTGATAATGTACACTACTTTATCCAGTAGAATGTTCTTAAAGGGACAGTAAAGTCAAAATTAACTTACATGATTCAGATAGAGAACACCATTTTAAGAAACTTTCCAATTCACTTCCATTTTCTAAATGTGCACAGTTTTTTATATGCACACCTTCTGAGGCACCAGCTCCTACTTAGCATGTGCTAATTTCACAGGAAATATGTATACGCATTTTGTGATTGGCTGATGTCTGTCGCATAATGCATTGGGAAGGAAAATGTAACTTACTTTAAAATTTGTTAGAAAATCTACTACTACCTTTGAAATTCAAACTGTGCTTGTGTTATTTTTTTTAATGTGTTTATTGAATGATATTCTACTGTATTTAGTGGTCCTTTAAGAGCATCATTTTAAATTATTTTTGCTAACATTTGCTGAGTGTTAAATACAGATATTTTCAGTTCTTTGGAATGTGTGTACTCAAGAGAACATTTTGCTTACAACCTTTTTTTACAACCAACACTTAGAAATGAAATAGTCTCTTTTCTTTACTGCTGTCCAGTTTGGGGGGGGGGAATATTTATATTCTACTGTTTGTGACTGGTTGATATTTCTGGTTTCATTGTAGGATTTGGAAGGTGTCTTGTGTACAAGAATGCTAAATGCACACTGAAACGTTACAGCAATCAAACATTTGATAAAGTTATGGGACCAATGCTGGACGCAACAACACGCAAGCAGATTTGGAGGCATGAAATCTTAGATGCTGATGGGATTTGCTCACCGGGTAACTATAATTAGTATAGAAAAAGATCCCTGTTATGGTCATTCATTGTATTAATCCACTGCTGAGTCCTTAGTTCTGCGTTTAGCATAATTCCCTCACAGCAGAACTGAAACACGAAAAAAGCATTGTCTTGAAGCCTAAGTTAGATTGTGATTTCGCAAATGCTCTTAAAGGGACATTTAACGCGTGGCTACTTGACATTATTTTACATTTTCTAAAACATTTTATAATCCGGCTAATTTTTATCTGAGGATAAATCAGACAGTGTAATTATTTAATTACTTGTCTACAATATACACATTCTCCATTAATACATTTTAATTGTCCTTTGGTTTATCTATATATACAGGGAGTGCAGAATTATTAGGCAAATTAGTATTTTGACCACATCATCCTCTTTATGCATGTTGTCTTACTCCAAGCTGTATAGGCTCGAAAGCCTACTACCAATTAAGCATATTAGGTGATGTGCATCTCTGTAATGAGAAGGGGTGTGGTCTAATGACATCAACACCCTATATCAGGTGTGCATAATTATTAGGCAACTTCCTTTCCTTTGGCAAAATGGGTCAAAAGAAGGACTTGACAGGCTCAGAAAAGTCAAAAATAGTGAGATATCTTGCAGAGGGATGCAGCACTCTTAAAATTGCAAAGCTTCTGAAGCGTGATCATCGAACAATCAAGCGTTTCATTCAAAATAGTCAACAGGGTCGCAAGAAGCGTGTGGAAAAACCAAGGCGCAAAATAACTGCCCATGAACTGAGAAAAGTCAAGCGTGCAGCTGCCAAGATGCCACTTGCCACCAGTTTGGCCATATTTCAGAGCTGCAACATCACTGGAGTGCCCAAAAGCACAAGGTGTGCAATACTCAGAGACATGGCCAAGGTAAGAAAGGCTGAAAGACGACCACCACTGAACAAGACACACAAGCTGAAACGTCAAGACTGGGCCAAGAAATATCTCAAGACTGATTTTTCTAAGGTTTTATGGACTGATGAAATGAGAGTGAGTCTTGATGGGCCAGATGGATGGGCCCATGGCTGGATTGGTAAAGGGCAGAGAGCTCCAGTCCGACTCAGACGCCAGCAAGGTGGAGGTGGAGTACTGGTTTTGGCTGGTATCATCAAAGATGAGCTTGTGGGGCCTTTTCGGGTTGAGGATGGAGTCAAGCTCAACTCCCTGTCCTACTGCCAGTTTCTGGAAGACACCTTCTTCAAGCAGTGGTACAGGAAGAAGTCTGCATGCTTCAAGAAAAACATGATTTTCATGCAGGACAATGCTCCATCACACGCGCCCAAGTACTCCACAGCGTGGCTGGCAAGAAAGGGTATAAAAGAAGAAAATCTAATGACATGGCCTTGTTCACCTGATCTGAACCCCATTGAGAACCTGTGGTCCATCATCAAATGTGAGATTTACAAGGAGGGAAATCAGTACACCTCTCTGAACAGTGTCTGGGAGGCTGTGGTTGCTGCTGCACGCAATGTTGATGGTGAACAGATCAAAACACTGACAGAATCCATGGATGGCAGGCTTTTGAGTGTCCTTGCAAAGAAAGGTGGCTATATTGGTCACTGATTTGTTTTTGGTTTGTTTTTGAATGTCAGAAATGTATATTTGTGAATGTTGAGATGTTATATTGGTTTCACTGGTAAAAATAAATAATTGAAATGGGTATATATTTGCTTTTTGTTAAGTTGCCTAATAATTATGCACAGTAATAGTCACCTGCACACACAGATATCCCCCTAAAATAGCTATAACTAAAAACAAACTAAAAACGACTTCCAAAACTATTCAGCTTTGATATTAATGAGTTTTTTGGGTTCATTGAGAACATGGTTGTTGTTCAATAATAAAATTAATCCTCAAAAATACAACTTGCCTAATAATTCTGCACTCCCTGTATATGTTATGCAATCCTCCTGTCAATCACTTTTGTCTGTTGCATTTATCTTTTCTGTTCTTAGGTGAAAAAGTGGAAAACAAGCAGGTGCTTGTTAATAAATCCATGCCCACTGTCACTCAGACACCTCTAGAGGGTAGCAGTGTGCCACAGCAGCCTCAGTTTAAGGATGTGCCAATATCGTAAGTCTTATTAAAGGGAATCTGCCATATAAGTCATTTGACACTGAATAATTGTAGCTCTTTACCTGATGTGACTGCAGCCTTTTTGTTTTCTGTAAAAATTCTTTGAAATTGTTAGTGTAAAACGTTTGCTCACACCCTGCATTGCAGTTACTGTCTGGTAGCCATCTACTTAACTTCTATCTCAACTATTCAACTATAGAATATATAGGCAGATACTTCCTAACCTAATTCACAATTTAATTAGCGTATTCATATAAAATGGATTACATTAAAGATATTACTCCTTTTTTTTTTTGCCCTAGGATAGGCGAGCAGGGTTTTTAATGTATAAGTGGATTAATAAATGAGAAAGAAAAATAGGATCTGGGTCAGACAAATTTAAGGAGTATTATTTCCGTGAGGTTTTTTTTATGTAGTTGTCATTATGTATATAATATATAGTTTTTTGCCTTTATAATAAAAGAATATATATATTTTACTAAAGGAACTATGTCTGTCTGTGTATTTGCTGAGTAAATTCCTTAGGCAGCAGCTGCTCCTACTTTAATTTATTGATGTTTGTTCTAGAATTGTTAGCACAATCTTTGTTCCTCAAATGTGCTGTTAGTGATAAGATTCATTTAAAAAAGAAAAATCTTGGTTTTGGCCTAAAACTTTTTAATGTGTTGATTAACTCTCTCCTTTTAGTTACAAAGGGTCTACAGATTCATATATTGAAAAAGTAATGATCTCATCAAATGCAGAAGAGGCTTTTCTTATTAAAATTCTTCTGAGACAGACTAGACGGCCTGAAATTGGTGATAAGTTCAGCAGTCGTCACGGACAGAAAGGTATCGGATCATAAATGAAATAATTTACAACTTGGTCTACCTATCATTTATTGCTATTTTATTACCAATCTGAAAAGTGGAGAGCATCTAGTGGATATATCGAAACACCTAGTAGATATATTGAATATCATCGCATTATAAATAATAGGTGCTCCTCACTTAATGGAATTCGGTGAAGTTTAGGTTAGTTGTATGTATATCCTGAAAATATGATTAAACATTCATAACTAATATATCAAAATGGCAAATTAAAGATCTCTTATGGATCCAGTTGTTTCTTTTTCCGTAGTCTTTTAAATAAATATTTGGAAGACTTGCTGGGCCAATGGGTCTTATCTGCCGTCAAAATCTAATAACAGCTATTTTACCTTTTTACCACAATATATTTGTCATTTTAATGCAGTGGTTTAGAGTGAGTCTCTGTACTCATGCTCCATAATTATAATGTCTCAAATATATCTATGGCGTCTTCATAATCTAAATCTTGGTATATCATTCTTTTTTAAAACTAGTATTCCCTGGATCCATCGAAAATTAAGTAGCAGCACTGAAAATCAAGTTTTTTTTCTCAAATGTAAATTTAACGAGAGCATTAGTATTACCATTTTCCCACATCCAATCCATTTTTGTTTTCATTTATTGTTTTTAAGGACAAGTTATAATTTTTTTAACTTTAAACAAAGTCCTTATTGTCTAGTAATTATCTTTGCATTTGTCCATGCAAAACCTTTAACCCCTCTTAGGATTTTAAATTGTGAAAAGTTTTCTTTAGAGAGAAAAAAACTACTACTATCATCTGTTCAAATACAAGACTCCTAATACCTCTCGTCATTGCTGCAAAGACTGTGATCTGCAAATCTTTGTTAGATTTGTTAATCCGTTTTCACTTGACAGACTGAGAAATGCTCTTAAAGAACAGTCATATATTGCTTTCATTACATCAAAGAAGCGCAGACTTTTTTTTTTCTTTTGGCTTGTTTAACTTAGAGGAAATATAAAAAAAATAATAATCTTTGTGTCCAGGAAACAGAGTTTGTGTGCATTTACAAAGTTATAGGTTTTTGTATCCAAATTGGAATAATGGGTCTAAAACTAAAGAGAATCTTCCAATGCAGCTTTTTTAAGTTTTTAATGTTTATATTCATTGTCAGATTAATATTTTTTATATTTAATTTTAAATAAAATCACTATAGATTTATTTGTATTAATCATAATTGTGTTTTCAACCACACTCGAAATATAGGTAAAATCCGTTTTTTAAAATATATTTTATACATCTGTTTTGGAAGACCATCGAAAATATGCTGTAATTATTGGTTTTAACAAACTTTGCAATCATTTTCAAACTTTAGAAAATATATTTTTTATTATTTATTTATTTTTGTACAGCAGTTCTTTATAAGTTGCGTTTAATGGGGAAAATTACAGATAAATTGGGCAGCCAGTTGATGACCTAGGAAAGATGCATTTGCTCTTAATTCACCAGGTTTTGTTATGCTAAGCTACCTATATGAATTGCTTATTAAATGCTCATTTAATGGGAAAGCAAATATTTAGCTCACACAGAGCCATTGGGTGAACTGCTGACCTTTAGCACATACTAAGATGAAATGGCCCAGTTCTCAGTTTACTGCATGAAATAAAAATTACAGTTCTATTTGTATGATGAACATTATAGAGCTTTTTAGAACTTTTTGCATTTATATTTGTTTCACTGTGCTTTTCTAATTTAATTTTTTTATATAGAACAGTACAGGACAGAAGTATTGTGATGGTTTTCAATTAATCAGCCCTTTGTGTGTTCACAACTATGCAAATTTATCACTTGAAGCCATTCAGCCGCTCCTGGGAAAGCTATTTAACAACTGCATTGTATTTTAGTTATTCCCGTATAGTGACGGTCTAAATTAAAAGCTAATAAGGACTTTTTTTTTCCTTATACACTTATTAAACTAGCAAAGCTGTGCATTGGTAAATTAAAAGGCTACACTCTGAGTATCATTTTTATATACTAATATTTGGATAATGGATACCTGATGTTAAAATATTTTATTTCAGTTTCTTTTTTTATAAATTCAAAACATTTGCTTTAAAACATACACACACAAAAAATAAACAAAATCCACAAACATACTCTGGACTGTGTATGTTTGTATGTGTGTGTATATGTATGTGTATATGTGTATATATATATAAGTATAGTGTGTATGTATATAACATTTCTATAAATAATATTTCTATAAAAAAAAAATATATATATATATATCTCCTCTAGTCCTATCTCTAACATTGAGTGGGGTAGTAACTTTTTTACATGTTATGGCTCTGTTGCTTTGTACCTGATTTTTTTTGTCTGTTTTATTTTTAGTTGTGCAAAATGCAACCGGTTCTTGTGGATTGCCTGTTGCACAGCAGTGAAAGAAATCCGTTCCTAATCTGATATTCGCAGTAGTGACCTCTCTAGCTATAACCCACCTGTTTTATAAGTAATGTACTTCAAAGGAACTATTTCGCCTGCTTTCTCCTCTTGGATAATATGCAGCAGTCACTATTTTTAGTGCACTCATGATATTGCATATTTGACCACATTCAGACCAGTTAATTTCTGTTCTTCTTATCGCAGACTATTCATTAGCTTTAAACTATTACTAACTTATTCTAAGCTTATTATGCCCTCTTTGTGCTAACTTGTATTAAAATCTGTCAGCTATGACTGGCTTATAAGCACAGTCAGCGATGCAGAATAAGTTAATTATTTACTTCTGTCACTAGTGCTCTTCATCTAATGAAATGCACAGCTGTGTTAGATCTGCGGTTGGATGTGTAGGTCCTTTTGTTACACAAGTCAGCAGAGGGTAGAAGCTGCTATGATGGAGAGTACTCACTTCTTTCTGCTGTTCTGCCTTTCTGTGTCGATTTCACGGATCTTTTATCATTCACTTTCACACAAAACAAACAACACAGAGGCTGTCTGCTATGGGAACCGTCTTGGCACATAAGAGGTTCTCAAAGCTTGGCCTGTTCTACCTTACCTTACGTTTACGTGCGGGTCTGTAATGTTGATTTTATGTGAGGCTGAGGAGCTGATTAATGGGCACACCACCCACCTGATTTTTTTTTTCTTTTTGCTCAATGTTTGTTGCACAAATTTATCTTTAAATTAGTTTGTTGCATTTTGCAATTAACGTGCGCTTCGGACAGCTTAAGTAATATTTATAAATAACAGAAATTTTTTTATATTTTAAAAAGTATTACACTGCCCTCACCCGGTACCATTATAATGCCATTTAGCTGGCAATATTTTCTGTGGAAAACACTGCCCATGTCAGAGACATCCTGACGCTGTGAACTCATGGATGCACACAAACGTTGAACTAATATTGAATCTTTAAGAACCAATTGTATTGTCTCTTGTCTTTTTTTCCCCTCTATTTTGCAGTTTCTTTGAAACAATTGTATTACCTTTTTTTGTGTATGATTTGGTGATTTATTTTATTATTAAGTACCTGAAAAGTATATTGTGTAAGTCTGTAGATTCACATTGGTTGCTGATAACATAAGTTTCCTTTGGTTTGTGGAGTACCTTAATGGCAAAGCTAATAATTAAATTTGCCAAAAAATAATATATTAACTAATCCCTAATTCATGGTTATTCTTTCATTTTATGTATTGTGCTGTGGTGTTTTATGGCATTTTCTTTGCTTTGACCTATTCATCCAAATAAAGCTTCTATATATTAACTGAGCCATCTTGTTTTTCTAGAAACTGGTGTTCATAAATAGCCATGACATTGCCATTATTCTGTGTGCCCATAAAGTTGAATGAGTTGTCATCTTGGTATTTAAGCTCCCCCCCACCCTGCCCCAAGGTCAAGGTACTAAGTAAAATGTTATGTGGATGGTGGTTACTGGTTTAATGTTAGAATTGCTGCTTTATTGTGCAAAATTACTGTATGTTGGGAACAAAGTGATTTGATGGAAATTTGTTTAATTTTTATCATATGGATATTTGCTCAAACATTTGCACTTTTATCAATTTTTTTTAATTATTTTATTGTAAAATTATGTAAACCTGCAATAGTGTGTTTCACTTTTTTACATTATTATTATTATAACCTTCTACATTTAAGTTAATATAATAGCCATAGTTTCATTTAAAATGCATGTGTTTTACTAAGCAGTACAATTGTACATTGTTAGAGAAATTAAATCCAAGTCTTGCCTAAATCTGGTCCCGTTCCACTTGACATTTTTTAGGTGATATGTTATTACATGTGTGTTAAATAGCCATATAGGCCTCTGCGGCCCACTTGTATTGTGAGGTTGGCCATCACTGATCCAAGTAATGATAGGGTCGTGAATCTATTAGATTCAATTTATCAAGTATATTAAAAAATAGCAAGCATGGTATTTTTTTATTTTCTTAAAAAGCTTAAAGGGACAGTCAAAGCCAGAATTTTTGTTGTTTTAAAAGATAGATAATCCCTTAATTACCATTCTCTGATTTTGCACTACCAGCAGTTATAATACACTTTTTACCTCTGGGATTACCTTGTATCTAAGCCTCTGCAGACTGCCCCCTTATTTCAGTTCTTTTGACAGACTTGCATTTTAGCCGATCAGTGCTTACTCCTCTGTAAATCCACATTCATGAGCTCAATGTTATCTATATGAAACACATGAACCTAACGCCCTCTAGTTTTGAAAAACTGTCAAAATGCATTTAGATTAGAGGCGACCTTCAAGGTCTAAGAAATTAGCATATGAACCTCCTACGTTTAGCTTTCAACTAAGAATACCAAGAGAACAAAGCAAATTGGTGATAAAAGTAAATTGGAAAGTTGTTTAAAATTACATGCTCTATCTGAATCATGAAAGTATTATTTTTTTTTGACTGTTGCTTTAAATTTGCAGGCCATGCATATCTCTGCATAACTCATGCTGCTGTAATAGCGTTTTTTTAATCGTTGGTCTAGAATCTAGATCCATAGATTCTCATGAGGTTGACAATGGGCCTCATTGTGAAGACAATATCATATTCATACAATTTTTAAAACATATTCTTTGTTGATGAGATACGTAGTTATGTGTCTGGAGCACTACATCAGGTAATAGTGCTGTCATCTAGTGCATTTGTAAATGGATAACATTCTTGCAAAACTGCTGCCATATAGTGCTCCAGAAATGGGCCGGCTCCTAAGCATCCATCCCTGCGTTTCAACAAACATTCCCAAGAGCATGAAAAAAATTTGATAATAGAAGTCAATTAGAAAGTTGTTTAAATCTGCATGCTCTATCTGAATCATGAAAAATAAAAATTGGGGTTTCATGTCTCTTTAAATATAAAATGAAGGACCGGGAGTAAGAATGGTCGCATAGCTGTGTAGCTCCGTGCAAGACATAAGGCAAAAGAGTGTTAATCAAGGTCCAGCCTGACATACAAACAACAAGCACCATAACCAACCCCCAAGAAATGTAGTGGGACCTCAAAGACGACTTTTGACGTCGGACCGGTAAGCCTACATAGGAGCTGAATTGAGGAAAGTCTCAGATGCGCATGAAGTTAGCGCCATTTTGATTCTTCAGAGACAGAGGCACAGAGACACATTGAGCCAACACCAGGGCTCGGCAAATGAGGATGGAGACCTCAGACACAGTAATCCGCTATGTATGTCTTAATGGCAGCAGGCTCCGGTATCAACTAAACTGCGCAATAACGGACGGCGCCATTACTGCTAACCTGACACAACTGCGCTACCACACTATGTAAGTCGAGCACTACTTGCTCTCACAATATTTACTTAAAATACTGGCTAACTGTATAGAGGATAGAAGGGAACCCTGAGAAGCTGTAAAGTTGACAACTCACAAGGGAGTACAGAAAATCACTTAGCGGGCCCCGCCATAATCAAGGAGTTTTGTGACATACATATGATAAAGTTAGTTTGTGGCTGGAACTGTTAAACGAGAGGAGCAGTAATAAATACACTACGACTTAAGGGTTAAATAATAATACAAGGCCTAACTTCATTTGAACCTCAGTTACTACAAATAAACTATAGTCACCCCACGCTGTGGCAAATATGGCTGCTAGAAAGCCAAATAAAACTCCCTCTGCAGGAAAAGCAGCAACAGCTAGTCTGTTTTTCAAGCCTTCTAAAGGGGAAAGGGCAATAGAACCACAAGAAATTGATCAGGAAACTGATGCAGAAGCGGACATAGATCCTCAAAGCAGCGCCAGAGATTTAACTCCAGTTACAAAAGATGATATCAAAGCCCTAGTCTCAAAGCAGGACATTACTAACAATTTCGAAAAAATGTAGGACAAGATGGACTCTTTTCAAACCACAATAACTAACAGCCTGGCAGAGTTCCGGCGTGAAATATCAGACCTGGGCACAAGAGTAATGGTACTAGAAGATAATGAAGATACAATGGAAGAAAATATCTCAGCTATTTCTCAGAAAACCCAAGATCATCAACAGGAAATAGATATTCTCCACGACAAAATGGAGGATTTAGAAAATCGGTCCCGCAGAAGTAATATACGCATTAAAGGAGTCCCAGAAACCATAACTCAACCAGACTTGCAAAACTACCTCAGGGGGCTATTCCAAGCAATCACAGGCAGTATGGCGGAAGACAACTTCCAGATGGAGAGGGCACACAGGGCCCTTAAAGCCAAGCCAAAAGGGGACTACCCACCCAGAGATATTATAGTTAAAATGCTCAGGTTCCCAGAAAAAGAAGCCATTCTCCAGGCGGCGAGGAAAAATCCCACCTTCAAGTATCAGGGAGTAGTGGTCCAATTTTATCAGGACTTGTGTGTACGCACACTACAAAGAAGGGGTTCACTAAGACCACTCACTCAGCTGCTCCGAAAGAACCAAATAAATTATCGATGGAGTTTCCCTTTTGCTCTGTCTATCCTGCATGAGGGCAAAATCCTTACGATAAGAGACAGACAAGATATACCGGATATCTGTGCCTACCTTAGTCTGGAGGTTCCAGAGCTGCCTTCTAACCAAGCAAACTCGGAAAAAGAAGGCAACATGCAAAATACAGACGCCAATAAGAAAACAAAGTGGACAAAAGTCCCCAAGAAAAAGCCGAAATGAAAAAAAAGAAGAGGCAGCGACAATAGGGAAGCATCCCTGGCTTCTCTGGAAGGTTCCTCATGGAGGCAAGATGCAGATGAGTATACAGAGAAAAACTGTTCAAAAGACTGTTTATTTTCCCTGGAGCAGAGACTATTGACTCTTTTTTTTTTTAGCTTAGGGAATGCTTCACGGAAATATCATCACCAATTCTGTTTCTGATTTAGATTATACCTCATATGGTAAAACCAGTATAAGGTTACAAATTCAACATGAGAGTGAGAAAAATTGGGGGAAGGGGGTGAAATCCCCATAATAGGGGGAATTTATGTGGTAATTCATATTCTATAGATTATGAAGATATGTTAATAATTGCAATGATTATATCACGAAAAAATGGTTTGATGTCTTAAGATAAAGATTATCCTTTGCTATTTCAGTAGGTACTATGATAGATATGTTACAAATGCACCATTAGTTATTTAAGATGTTTATGCAAAGTCTAAATTATGTTCAGGAGTTATTCCTGAAATCTAAGTTTTGTTATTCTTGTTTTTTTGTTAAGTTGAAGTTTGTTATTTATTGCTATTTATGTATGGTCATTGAGGTCTCTGGAAGGAATGCAACAGTTAGTCAGACCAATAGGGAGCAATTCCACACAAAATCCTACAAGACTAGAGTATCCCACAGACAAATATGATGCAGACAACACTCACTATTCTCTCACATAATGTGAGAGGTCTCAATACCAATGTAAAACGTAAGGTAGCTCTTAATCAATATATAAAACTGGGAGCGAAGATCATATTTCTACAGGAGACCCACTTTACACAAACCCTAATACCCAAATACTGGCACAAATATTTCCCCACTCACTACCACTCAACCACAGATAAAAAAATTAGAGGTGCGTCTATCCTTATTCATTCATCCCTTCAGTTTGCAACTGAAGAGGTAATAACAGACCCAAAAGGCAGATATCTAATTGTCAGAGGGAGAATACAAGACACAAGGGTAACCCTTTGTAACATATACGCAACAAACGAACAGCAACACATATTTTTTCGACAGATTTCACACCTTATCACCCAGTGGTCCCAGACCAGAACAATTCTGGCTGGTGATTTTAATATTACATTGACAGCTAAAACAGGAGACTCTAAGAAGAAAACCTCGCATAAACAACTTAGGAAAAACTCCATTGCAAAAACAATAAAAGAAATGCTAGATACACATAATTTAGTTGACACTTGGGAAACTTTATTTGGCAACACTACAGACCACACTTACTACTCACATGCACATAACAAATACACCAGGCTGGATTATATTATGGTGAGTCAGACTCTCATCCCAAACATCATAAATGCCCGCATACATACATCCGTGTGGTCTGACCACTCGGTGGTTCAGGTGGAGATGAGGGGTATAGTAAACCTCCACAGACAGAGATCCTGGACTTATGACCCGAACCTATTAGGAAGGGAATTCATCTACAAAGAAACACTTAAAAGCATGACAGAATACTGGCAAAAAAATGAAAACTCCACTACTAACCCGATTTTTACCTGGGCAGCACACAAACCTTATCTTAGGGGAATCCTGATTAAAGAAAAGGCGAAACTCGCCAAACAAGCTAATAAAACCATAGACCAGCTACAGTCGGAGATTCAGTCTTTAGAAACACAACACAGGCAAACACACTCCCCTACCATATTTAGATTACTCCAAACTAAGAGAAAAGTACAGGAAAAAATCTTAAACGAATCAGCTATAAGAGCCATTCAGAGACTAAGGACCAATTATTTCATGTATTCAAATAAACCCGATAAATATCTAGCTAACAAGTTAAGAGAAAGGGTCAAGACATACTCTATCCCTGTTATACAACACGCGGATGGTTCAAAAACGACTAACCCACAAGACATCTCAGACACCTTTGCCACATATTATGAAATTCTATATGATGGTCAGAAGGTCCAACACTCTAGTCAGACAAGAGATTGTTAGCATCATTTCTACAACACACTGAACTTAAAGGGACAGTAAACCTTAAAAATAATGTTATATAATTCTGCACATAGTGCAGAATTATATAACATTATTTAGGTGCTATAGCCATAAAAGCCTTTTTTTACAGTTTAATTAGCTAAAATACGCCGCTTTTACAGACCCGCTCTCTGCTGAGCGGGTCTGTAATATTCAGTCAGCGCATCGGGCCAGCTGTATAGTCACAGCCCGGCCCGACCGTGCCATAAGACTAAGTGCAGCTCGCTCCTGTGACAGGAGCGAGCTGCACTTAGTGCTATGGCGCGATCGGGCCGGGCTGTGACTATACAGCTGGTCCGATGCACTGACTGAATATTACAGACCCGCTCAGCAGAGAGCGGGTCTGTAAAAGCGGCGTATTTTAGCTAATTAAACTGTAAAAAAAGGCTTTTATGGCTATAGCACCTAAATAATGTTATATAATTCTGCACTATGTGCAGAATTATATAACATTATTTTTAAGGTTTACTGTCCCTTTAAGGCAATTAGCCCATCTGACAAGGACATTCTAAACGGAGAAATCTCCACCCAGGAAATAATTACTGTCTTAAAAGAACTCAAGATAGGGAAAGCAGCTGGCCCAGATGGCCTAACCAGTGAATACTACATACTCTTTAAACATGCACTAATCCCTCATCTCAAAGAATTTTGCAATAATGTAATGCAGGGAGTAGAGATTCCAGTGGACATACTCAGAGCCAAAATTATAGTGATCCCTAAACCAGGACAAGATGTCAAAACTACAGACCAATCTCCCTTATTAATCAGGATATAAAAATACTTACAAAAATTTTAGCCAACAGACTTAAACATATACTTCCAGATATAATACACCCAGATCAGGTGGGGTTCATTCAGGGAAGGGAGGCACCGGATAACATCAGGAGGACAATAGATCTGACAGAATTCCTAGTGGCGGAGGGAACGCCTTCTCTGCTCCTATCGCTGGATGCGGAGAAGGCTTCGACCGAGTGGACTGGCCATACATGTTTGCAGTTCTTTCCAAAATGGGGTTTGAGGGGGCTTTCGTACAAGCGATCAAGGGTTTATACTCTACACCTATGGCTACGGTTAGTGCAGCAGGGTATCAGTCGAGACCTATAAAAATAATGAATGGTACTAGACAAGGTTGTCCTTTGTCCCCACTCCTGTTTGCGATCTGTATAGAGCCGCTAGCATCTCGTATTAGATATTCAGGAGACATCAAGGGGGTCAATATAGGACAATCAGAATACAAATTATCGCTTTTTGCCGATGATGTGCTGCTGACGCTGACTAAACCTATGGGCTCTTTAACACATCTATATGGAATTCTGCAGGAATTCTCTAAAATATCAGGTTACAAAGTTAATCTAGATAAATGCGAAGCACTGCCATTGTCGCTCCCCCCCCCACACAAAAAAATTAATTGAGATTAATTTTAACATTACTTGGGTGAAAAACTCTATTTCATACCTAGGAACCAAAATTTCAGATTAATTTGATAAATTATACAATTTAAATTACATTCCATTATATAAGACTATAAGGAAAAATATTGGGAAATGGAAAGGAGGGGGCTTCTCCTGGTATGGTCACTTATCAACCATTAAAATGAATATTTTCCCTAAGATATTATATTTATTTCGGGCCTTACCAATTAAGATTCCCTCTACAGATCTACAAAAATTACAATCCGATCTCCATTCCTTCCTCAGAGGCGATAGGAAAGCCAGAATAGCATCACAAATTCTTACCCAACACAGACAATTAGGAGGGGTAGGTCTACCTAATTTAGCTGACTACTATCAGGCATCACTACTCGCCCAGGCTACCCTCTTAAGTAAACAATCCAATAATGTTATATGGACAGAGATTGAAAGGGATATACATGGACAGGAATACTCGGATGATATCCTATGGAAGTGGGGTGGGCAGACACACCACAATAAGGTTCGACTTTCAGCCACTTTACACACTGTCTCTATCTGGAAAACAGCAACCACAGGCCAGACTCTCATACAAACACACACCTGGGCCAAACCCTTAAGGCTTCTTATACCAAATGAGATTCAGAGATCTTTGGGGAAATGGGCGAACAAAGGGCTCTACAGAGTAGCAGACTTTTTACTGAGAGGACGTTTAATATTATATAACCAACTACAGGAAATCCTTCACCCCATGAACTGCACTGGTATATTTACTTACAAATATCATCAGCTCTGAATAGATACCTCGTACAACATACAAGATGCCCAAAAACAAATTTAGAGAGACTCTGCATGTCACCGAATAGGGAGAAACACACAATCTCTAAACTGTATACAGATATTCAAGAAAGCAAATGTAACACCAAATCTAACTTAATGTTGAAATGGGAGACAGATTTGGGGTTTGCTATCCCGAGTGAAGAGTGGAATCAGATCCTCTATGACTCATGTAGAGGTTTGATTAGTGCAGACCTTAGGGAGAACACCATCAAAACCTCATTTAGGTGGTACCTGACCCCTATAAGAACATCCCTCTTCTCATCTACTGATTCTAGGCTTTGCTATAGGGGATGTGGAGAACAAGGCTCGTATATCCATATGTGGTGGACCTGCCCTATAATAAAAAACATATGGTCCCAACTAAACAACTTATTATGTCACCTACTTGACGAACACATATCATTAACAATACCTCAGGCACTCTTAAATAGAGGGCTCGATCAATTCAATCCAGCAATTAATACATTTATTAAAATCTTATGTACAGCAACTAGGACATGTATAGCGAGACATTGGAAAGTTGGAACACCTACATGGAAAGAGGTGACAGATAAGATACAAGATATATGCATAATGTCAGAAGGGACAGCCCGAATACAAAGTAACATGGACCAGTTTCAGAAGGTGTGGTTCTATTGGATCATGAATAGCAGCCCAAGTAGGGAATGATAATGTGCAGAAATGGAGATGAACAGTTAAGATGCTCTAGGCTATTATTATAATATACATGAGATAAGGATGTGATTGTGAACCTATAACCCTAAGGATGTAATCCAAGAGACATAACAGATGTTATTCATTAGAAACTATTAAGAAGAAATAAATGACCATACAGTATAGTTTAGTTCCTGTTAAAAGGTTTATTCAGTTTTAACAAGTTTGAAGTAGATACATAAAAGTAAGAAAACAATCTTAAGGCAACAGAAATAGTCAATCATAGCTCAATTAATCCCGACTCAACAACTCAACACTTTTAGGTGGAATGTCAGGAAGATAATTAAATACATTTTAGAGGGATGGTCAAAGGGTTAATTTTATCAATAGAAGTCGACCACCATTATTTTGCTTGACCACCACTGTTATCAATATGTAATTGCACTGAAAAGGAATACTCATGTATTAATATGCTTTTGTTCTATAGTTTGTTGGTAGAACACTGATCATACATTTATGAATCCTGTACATGAAAATGTGGGACAATTGAAAATGTTATGTTTACATGCCTTTTGAATCATAATAAAAATTATTTTAACATAAATATAAAATGAATACATAAATGTTTATTTGTTTCCACAGGTGTATGTGGTCTAATTGTACCACAAGAAGATATGCCATTTTGTGATACCGGAATATGCCCTGATATCATTATGAATCCTCATGGTTTCCCCTCTCGTATGACGGTTAGTAATTTAATACGTTTCTTGTATTCTGAAATTATAGTTAGCATTTAGTATCCGTAAAAAACAATAGACATTTTGTTTCAGGTAAAGTTTTTATATATTATTTATTCATTTATTTTCTTTGTTTTGAAACCAATTGTCATGAAATTCCTAAATTCTCTTATTTGAGAGTTGTTTTTTTAAATGTAAATTAACAAAATCTAGCTGTGTCCAGGTAATGTTGAAACCTGGTCATCATATTTCTTCTTGGTCTGTAATAGTCAGACAATTAAGAGTAATGTACGTCAATTTGCTGTCTAGATTTCTAAGTATTAAATTGGAAGTTCCTAAATGTAACACCAACCCTTAACTAATATTTTGGGAAATCTTAATCCAAACCCTAGGGAACCCAATCTAGTAATTTAACACTAAGCATCTCCAAATTGTTGTTATGCAGTACTGTTATGTAGGCTAATAGTTTTTACTGCCCCTGGATGTTTTGTTTTTTTTATTATTAAATATAATTTTACTAATTAAGAAGTATTGGATTTAACATTTTTAAAACTTGTAGCTATATAAAAAATACAACTAATTACTGAAGCATTTAAAGTGTACTTTTATTTCAGTGGCTTGATGTACAATAGACTTCTCATAGACCACAAATCAAGAGTAATTGTTTTTCTTAATAGACACTTGGCACAAATTTTATATGAGTGGAGAAAGAAAGAGGTACTATTGGGCACACTGAAGTTAAAGTATATTATTATTGTGAAATTTACTGGTTTCAAATAGGTCAAGGGAGCAGAAAAAGTGGGAGGTTAATTAAATAAAATTTAACTTTTATTAATATCCAGTGGGTGGATGTGGGAACATCCTTTTGGGAGTATATTCAAACATACTCCCAAAAGGATGGACAAACTAAAAGGCACCTATCCCTGTGGGGGCTGCAAATATTTGCCCGTACATTAGAAATATTACTGAGATGGAGATTTTTCCAAGTAGCAAAGTTCCAATGATGGAAATGTATAACTGCAAAAGTAACAACATCATATACTGCCTGGAATGCTCATGTAAGAAAAGATATATAGGTAGGTCGACGAAAATTTCGTGTGAGGCTAGGAGAACACTGCGTAATATCAGGAATGCCGAAAAAGATTGTGAAAAAGGCAAGAAACTGACCAAAGTAGCAAGACATTTTCTTGAACATCATCAGAGCAAATTAGAATTACCAACCTGGATTCTACAGAAAATGAGAATAGGCATACGTGGTGGCGATACCGAATCAGCTCTCCTAAAATCAGATTCAAAATGGATTTTCAGACTACAATCTATGTTCCCAAAAGGCATGAAGGAACAGATAAGCTATAGTGCTTTCTTCTAAGTATCCAACACATGCGTGTGAATATGATTACGCTATACATCTCATTGAATATATAGCCATCCAGTAACTATGGAGAAAAATCAATTATCTGTGAATGCATATAATTAATCAATATAAGACAGACAAGAGGATATTATACTGTATCCATAAAAATATGATCAACACCTGATTAACAACACACACTGTATGGACAACTTTTAGCGGAAATATGAAGTATTATAACGTATACAAAACTGAGCAAAAAATATCTTACAGGACATACTACTCTGTCCCTATACATTACAAAGGGAAATAACTTTGGGGAGCTTCCTAAATAGATTTGGCCACATTTAATGACAGCACTATCATTAATCTGAGCATAATATCTTCCTAAAGAAAAAATGGGAGAATAAAATACATAGCACTGCCAGTAATATATACACCTTTGGCCTTTCTGGAAAATATGGAAACACTGCTCACTGAATAATGCAGAAATCGAAATTATTTGCTATTCTAATAGTGCGGTATCCAAACACCGACTATGTTTTCTTTGTCAAACAAAGTGGGTGTGCTATAACTCAGAAGATACAATAGGATGAGCCTTTACACTCCCCTATCCCACGGAGAAACCATTGGTCAAGACAAAATACCAAGTGATTGGTGCTTAAACAGTCACGTGTACTGAGACGTTAGAATTTGCTAATTAGTCTAACTCTCTATTTAAGGAGGAAAAAAGTGGGCAGCCTTTGCCTTTGACAAAGCAGTGGCGAAGGCATTCGCCCTGCTCTCTGTTTAGAATAATTGTTGGTGCATTTGCACATTTTGGTTAAACGGTATCCAGATATTTGTGAATATAGAAAACTTTGACTCTTATAGATACTATATTGCTATGGGTTTTTAAAATGAATAGTACCTTTGCTCTTATCCACGGATTGCTAACCTAGAGACTTAGAGGGGAAATGGTATCTATACGATAAAGACGCTGTGCCTAAACAGCAGCCTTAATACCGTATTGGGATCCTGGGATAATTTTAATTAATATTTCTAATATCTCACTACTTTAAACTGGATCGGACGATCTGAATATTCATATACTATAGAACTTATGATATGGGAATCCACATATAGGATTTACCCTTAACCATAACGTTATTTGCAAGTTTGATAAATAATGAACCTATGATATAGGGAATCCACGTTTAGGATTAACTATAACGTTACTTGTGTATTTTGATAAATATCAGTAATGGGCTCACTTCCTAGCTGTTCTGGCTGAGAAATATATATCCCATTCTCCACCTTATCATACGGTATAGCTATATCTATATCCAATACAGACCTAGAGTCACACTCTGTTTTGGATATATTATAGACGTATTGATCATTGTCTCTGATTTATCTACATTATAATCTGATATCTAGAAGGCTCTCCGTTTTATGAGCATTAATTGAAACCACTACCCATCTTGCACAGCAAGTTTTCTATTATCATCATAAACCCTAGCACTGTAATAAGGGTGTGCATGATAGATTGGCCACAACGGCTCCATGATATAATAAAGATATTGTTATTAGTACATCCCACAGGATAAGTACTTCATCACCTCTACCCACATGCTATGAGTTTATAAGATACCTCTACCTCGTTATTGTAGTGAGTTTTTTGAGAACTCAACCTCCAGAGGGCAGGTGTGTGTATTTGTATGTTTTTTAATGTTCTTTTAAAATGTCTATTATTTTATAAATATTATTAATAAAAGTTCAATTTTATTTCATTAACCTCCCACTTTTTCTGCTCCCTTGACCTATTTGAAACCAGTAAATTTCACAATAATAATATACATTAACTTTAGTGTGCCCAATAGTACCTCTTTCTTTCTCCACTCATATAAAATACTATAAACCAATGGTAGCTGGCACTGCCCTCTACAGACACTTAGGTTTGTCTATTTTGGGATCCTTGTGAAATTACATCACTTTCCCGACTTTCAGACAATTCTATCTTAAACTTGGCACAAATACTCAGAAGTCTTTACTTAAACTCTTTACTTAAACTCTTAGATATATGTTGCTGTTTATATTATATTAAGTGTCAGTGGATAGTGTGTCCGATACATACCTTAGCACTCGTAGGAGCGGTTTCCAAAATACCGCTGATGAAACTTTTGCTGCCTATACACTAGCGAGACTTTGTTGGGCCATTCAGAGGGTGATGACTGTATGCTAATTTATACACAATATTTTGGCTTATTATATATTATACCGCTCTGACAATCCCCAACTACGCTTATGGTATACATATAGACTACTGTTATGCTTGGAATCACATGGATATATTGTGAGCGATAAGTGTCTATATTTGATCAATATGAATGTTTGGCACGTTTGCTTGTATGTATGTTTGTAACAAATTACATATAGGGATACAGCTAGAAATCGTCTGACTTTGTTAAATCAAAGCAGTACGCAGGTAGGACGACGCCCTTGAGTGCATAGCTTGTTTGCTTTTGTGTGGATACATTTGTGAAGTGTGGGCTTTTTTGATCCTGACTGTTACACTGAATGCAGCTCTATCCTACTTAAAGGAACACACACATCCCCTGAGCCACTGGCCCTTTTTAATATTAACAGTAGTAAGATGCTAGATAGTTTGGTTGTTGAATAAAGAGTTTGGAAGCGCCTATTCCCATCTCTAAATACCTACTATAGCATCCCCCTACTATTGTGTCTGTTTTTTGTAGCAGATGATAGATGGTTTGTTGTGTTGGATCAAATGAGTTTGGAAGCATAAATTCCCATCTCTAAATACCTACCACTACATCTTCCTACTGTTGTGTCCATTTGTGTATATATATATATGTTAATAAAGTTTAATTTTTTTATCCATTTTTTTCTATTTACATATCTAATCCACTCCAAGCAATCTTCTATTCATTGAACTTCTTCATACTTACCACTTATAGGGCCATTATAATAGAATTGGATAATCAACAAATATACATAAAAAAATACAATATAATAGCAGCCAATCACAACACTCATTTATACTGTGCACTCTTGTACATGCTCAGTAGGAACTGGTGCCTCGATGAGTACATTTAAAAAGATTGTGCTTTATGGGGGGCGGAGCCTATACTCAAAGCGGCAAGACATGTCTGCATGAAGCTCTCTGTATCTGAATCTATTTTCACAATCTAACTATAGCAAATATATAATATTTATTGCTGTGGAGCAGATATACATCTCTGAGAATGAATATACCTTCAAAGTGGAGGCTCTGACAGTGTTTTTGCCTACACTCTTTGAGTCAGCTGCGCAACAGACTTCTTCGTGGCCCTGGAAGCCATCTTTACAAACTACTACATCCACACACTGAGTTAAGTACCAGAAGGGGACCCTGTGGAGGTTATGGAGCGTAGGTCTGGGGCTGCCGTATAATAAACCCCCCCCGAACTCCGGGGTTACGAGATCCTGTAATAGGATTAAAAACTCTTACTCTTGTGTCAATCAGTTTAAGCGGTTAATATACTGCCACTCTATTAGCCCTCATACTAATTGCTGTCAAGTAAGCCATGACAGCCCGGATACACAGTGGAGCCATTTCATCCGTTATGGAGGCAGTAGAAGCTTGGGGGTCTAATATTAGATCACTAATAGCGGAGCACTTTCGGACCATAGAAAGTCACTTGCGCATGATTATAACCCAGGAGCTAGCAAGAGATAGTCACACTGCTTACAAGGGAACACATACTAAAGTGAGGATCCCAAGCAGAGTTGTAAAGTGTGCAATTATCAAGAGACTGCAATACCCGCATATTCACTGAAAACAGAGGCATGGGATGCTGCCTAAGAAGGTTAACTCTATAAAAACAGCACACAAAAGAAACAAGCTGCTGGCCCCGATGATTATACACAAACGGAAAGCCCAGATTATACAGGCGGCTAAGATGGCGGCTACTAAAACAAAAGCACTACATCCCGGAGGGTGCTTGCCAAGAGCGCTGCTAACTCTGAATCTAACAGACAGATTTGAAAGAAGGAAGGGTATGGGATCTAAAGAGGCTTACTCATTTGCAGCACCGCCGCTGTGTATTCCCGGCTCTTGGGACATCTTTAACCTCCATGATTGCAGGAACTCTTTACACTGGTTCCGTCTCACTTGCATGGGAATTGGCTAGAGCCCTAGTGGGGGACAATAAATTTGTGTTACGATCCCCTTTTTATTTTGACTCTATTATCTTATAGCCTCCAGATCTGAGAGCTTTTACGCTCCCTCTGAGACGTTATTGATTTACAAACTTTCCCAAATGTATGAGGCTGGAAACACAGTCAGGTGACATGACTGTTTGCTCTTTTTCTCTGCAGAGTTTAAAAGGTGTTTGCATGAGCATTCTTTTTTTTTTTTTTTTATATATATATCTTGTTGTGTTTCTAACTCACTGTCTATTAAGTTTGTTCCTGATGTACTGCCAACAAATGTCTTTAATGTGTGATTATTATTGCTGGATTACACCATCTACTGTCACAGGTATGTCTCACTGAGCTGCAGAGTATATTTAATTTTTGCTACTGTAGGGACCATGTGGATCTAGGTGCAAGCATTGCAATGGCAGGATACCATATCTTCCTGCCGGTGTGTTGTTCTGGGGGCTTTGGGGGGGCCTCCGGAGGGACACTAGATATGATGATGATGATGTCTACCTATTCCACTGGAGCTTTTAGCTTCTGCCTGCTCTCAGTATTCTCCTTAATAATCCCCTTAAGACATGGCCTCTTCAATAAGTATAGTTAGCTAGCCTTTAGAAATGAGCTCCCTCATTATCTCTGATATACCATAAAAGGGATATGGGCTTCCATCTTGTGGTTATTTGTGTTTTCCTATACAGACCTAGATTTACCACATATCAAGTCTAGTACATTTCAAACCCAGAACTCAATTGCAAGCCCTGGCTCATGTATAATATATCTAGTGTGGTCTCAATACACCTTTTGAGCACGTGCTTTAAGCTAACTTCTCATCAGACCCGCCTGTCTCCCATTTTTTTATTTTTTTTTATTGTATAAGAAAACTACTGAGCTGGGGTCATGCTTTGACTTTAGCTGTCTGTTATTTGAGTGGCAGATGTTTGAGCCCATTATATTTTTATATTTTCAATCCACAGTTACGACACTATTTGTATCTTGCACTATCAGTTATAGTCTTATAAAATCTTAAAACCTGAGGTAAACATAAGACCCACGAGAGGTCTTCTCTAATGTAGATAGCCTTCTGTTACAGCAAATTCTTTACTTGACCAGGGGTCCAGGAGTGGCCCTTTAAGCGAGAGGAAAGGCTTAGCTTTTCATTGACATGTTCACACTATGTTTTTATATAGCATAATATTCATTTGTTACCTTGTTTTTTTACCAATTGTCATTACCAACGTCTACATTCTTATTTTCTGTATGATGAGCTTTGTAACCTGTTATCCTTAACAGTAATTGTGAAATGCTTTAATACTTTGTTTATGTGTCAAACTTTACCTCAATAAAAATATTAAAAAAAAAAAAAAGATTGTGCTTTGTAAGTTTTTACAAATTGTATGCTCTACATGAATCATGGAAGTTTTAATTTTGAATTTAGTGTCCCTTTAAAAGAAAATGAAACCCAAAAGTTTTATTTTGTGATTCAGACAGCGCATACTATTTCTTTCATGTTATTGGCAAGAGTTCATGAGCTAGTGACGTATGGGATATACAATCCTACCAGGAGGGGCAAAGTTTCCCAAACCTCAAAATGCCTATAAATACACCCCTCGCAAATCCCACAATTCAGTTTTACAAACTTTGCCCCCTATGGAGGTGGTGAAGTTAGTTTGTGCTAAGATTTCTACGTTGATATGCGCTTCTCAGCATTTTGAAGCCTGAATCCTCTCAGAGTACAGTGAATGTCAGAGGGATGTGAAGGGAGTATCACCTATTGAATGCAATGGTTTTCCTCACGGGAGATCTATTTCATAGGTTCTCTGTTATCGGTCGTAGAGATTTATCTCCTACCTCCCTTATTCAGATAGACAATATGCTCTCATATTCTATTACCTCTACTGATAACCGTTTCAGTACTGGTTTGGCTATCTGCTATATGTGGATGGGTGTCTTTTGGTAAGTATGTTTTCATTACTTAAGACACTCTCAGCTATGGTTTGGAACTTTATGTATTTATATAAAGTTCTAAATATATGTATTGTACTTATATTTGCCATGATTCAGGTTTCAGTATATTTCCTTTTGCAGACTGTCAGTTTCATATCTGGGAAATGCATTTTTTAGGGAAAAAAATTTCTTACCTGGGTTATAGTCTTTTTTTCAATTGACTGTCATTTTAAATTTGCGGGCAGAATTAGGCTTGCGAGGGCGCAAAATGCCAAAGTATATTGCGTCATTTTTGGTGCGAAGTTACGTTCGATGATGCAAATTAATCATTTCCGGATGTTGTTAGCGGCAAAAAAAATTCCTTTCAGAAGGTTGCGTCTTCAATGACGCAAGTGTGTCATTTCCGGATATTGTTAGTGGCAAAAAAAAAATTCTGTTTGTGTTGTGCGTCATACTTGGCGCCAAATATTTTCATTATTTAAAGCCACATTCCTATATTCTTTTGCCTTTTTTTCAGATCAGAGGGCTATGCTGTTTGCATTTTTTTCCCATTCCTGAAACTGCCATATAAGGAAATTGATAATTTTGCTTTATATGTTGGTTTTTTTCTCTTACATTTACAAGATGTCTCAATCTGATCCTATCTCAGAAATCACTGTTGGAACCCTGCTGCCTGATAACAGTTCTACCAAAGCTAAGTGTATTTGTTGTAAATTTGTGGAGATTATATCTCCAGCTGTGGTTTGTAATAGTTGTCATGATAAACTTTTACATGCAGAGAATGTGTCCATCAGTAATAGTACATTGCATGTTGCTGTTCCTTCAACATCTAATGTACAAGATATACCTGTGAATTTTAAATAATTTATTGCTGATTCTATTCAGAAGGCTTTGTCTGCCATCCCGCCTTCTAATAAACGTAAAAGGTCTTTTAAAACTTCTCTGATTCAGAAGATCCTTCCTCAGATATTGACACTGACAAATCTACTTATTTATTTAAAATGAAGTATATTTGTTCTTTGTTAATAGAAGTGTTGATTACATTGGATATTGAGGAAACTAGTCCTCTTGATATTAAAACTAGTAAACGTTTAAATTCTGTTTATAAACCTCCTGTGGTTACTCTAGAGGTTTGTCCAGTTCCTGATGCTATTTCTGATATGATTTCTAAGGAATGGAATAGGCCTGGTGGTACTTTTATTCCTTCTTCAAGGTTTAAAAAATGGTATCCTTTGCCAGCAGTTACATTGGAGTTTTGGGAAAAGATCCCCAAAGTTGATGGGGCTATCTCTACTCTTGCTAAACGTACTACTATTCCTATGGAAGATAGTACTTCTTTTAAAGATCCTTTAGATAGGAAACTTGAATCTTATCTAAGGAAAGCCTATTTATATTTGGGTCTTCTTCTCAGGCCTGCAATTTCTTTGGCTGATGTTGCAGCTGCATCAACTTTTTGGTTGGAAAATTTAGCGCAACAAGAATTGGATTCTGATTTGTCTAGCATTGTTCGCTTGCTTCAACATGCTAATCATTTTATTTGTGATACGATTTTTTATATCATCAAAATTGATGTTAAACCTATGTCTTTAGCTATTTTAGCTAGAAGAGCTTTGTGTGCTGACATGACTTCTAAGTCCAGATTGCTATCTCTTTTTTTCCAAGGTAAAAAGTTATTTGGTTCTCAGTTGGATTCGATTATTTTAACTTTCACTGGGGGGAAGGGAGTTTTTTTGCCTCATGATAAAAGACCTAAGGGTAAATCTAAAGCTTCTAATCGTTTTTGATCCTTTCAACAAAATAAGGAACAGAAACCTAATACTTCCCCCAAGAAATCTGTTTCCAATTGGAAACCTTCATCAAATTGGATCAAATCCAAGCCATTTAAGAAACTTAAGCCAGCCCCAAGTCCGCATGAAGGTGCGGCCCTCATTCCAGCTCAGCTGGCAGGAGGCAGATTAAGGTTTTTCAAGGATGTTTGGACAAATTCTGTCCAAAATCAATGGGTTCTGAGTATTGTCTCTCAGGGGTACCGAATAGGATTCAGAGTAAGACCTCCTGTGAGAAGATTTTTTCTCTCACGCATCCCAGCAAATCCAGTAAAAGCTCAGGCTTTCCTGAAGTGTTTCAGACCTGGAGTTTTCAGGGGTAATCATGCCAGTTCCGTTTCAGGAACAGGGTCTGGGGTTTTATTCAAATCTATTCATTGTCCCAAAGAAAGAAAATTCATTCAGACCAGTTTTGGATCTGAAAATTTTGAATCGTTATGTAAGAGTACCAACTTTCAAAATGGTGAATATAAGGACTATTCTGCCTTTTTTTCAGCAAGGGCATTATATGTCCACCATAGACTTACAGGATGCATATCTTCACATTCCGATTCATCCAGATCATTATCAGTTTCTGAGATTCTTTTTTCTAGACAAGCATTACCAATTTGTCGCTCCTCCTTTTGGCCTAGCGACAGCTCCAGGAATCTTTTCAAAGGTTCTCGGTGCCCTACTCTCTGTAATCAGAGAGCGGGGTATTGCGGTGTTTCTTTATTTGGACGATATCTTGGTACTAGCTCAGTCTTTACATTCTGCAGAATCTCACATGAATTAACTAGTGTTGTTTCTTCAAAAACATGGTTTGAGGATCAATTTACCAAAAAGTTCTTTGATTCCTCAGACAAGGGTCACCTTTTTAGGTTTCCAGATAGATTCAGTGTCCATGACTCTGTCTCTAACAGACAAGAGACGTTTAATATTTGTTGCAGCCTGTCAGAACCTTCAGTCTCAGTCATTCCCTTCAGTGAGTAGCTATATGCATGGAAGTTTTAGGTCTCATGACTGGAGCATCGGATGCGATCCCCTTTGCTCGTTTTCATATGAGACCTCTCCAGCTTTGTATGCTGAACCAATGGTGCAGGGATTATACAAGGATATCACAATTAATATCCTTAAATCCCAATGTTCGACTATCTCTGACTTGGTGGTTAGATCACCATCGTATAGTTCTAGGGGCTTCTTTGTTCATCCAACCTGGACTGTGATCACAATAGATGCAAGTCTTTCAGGTTGGGGAGCTGTTTGGGGATCTCTGACAGCACAAGGGGTTTGGAAATCTCAAAAGGCGAGATTACCAATCAATATTTTGGAACTCTGTGCGATTTTCAAGGCTCTTCAGATTTGGCCTCTGTTGAAGAGAGAACCATTCATTTGTTTTCAGACAGACAATATCACAACTGTGGCATATGTCAATTATCAGGGTGGGACTCACAGTTCCCAAGCTATGAAAGAAGTATCCCGGATACTTGCTTGGGCGGAATCCAGCTCCTGTCTAATTTCTGCGGTTCATATCCCAGGTATAGACATTTGGGAAGCGGATTATCTCAGCTGTCAGACTTTACATCCAGGGGAGTGGTCCCTCCATCCAGATGTGTTTTCTCAGATTTTTCAGATGTGGGGTCTTCCAGAAATAGATCTGATGGCTTCTCATCTAAACAAGAAACTTCCCAGGTACCTGTCCAGGTCCAGGGATCCTCAGGCGGAAGCAGTGGATGCATTGACACTTTCTTGGAGTTATCAACCTGCTTATATTTTCCCGCCTCTAGTTCTTCTTCCAAGAGTGATCTCCAAAATCATCATGGAGCAATTGTTTGTGCTGCTGGTGGCTCCAGCATGGCCTCACAGGTTTTGGTATGCGGATCTTGTTCGGATGTCCAGTTGCCAACCTTGGCCACTTCCATTAAGGCCGGACCTTCTGTCTCAAGGTCCGTTTTTCCATCAGGATCTCAAATCATTAAATTTGAAGGTATGGAAATTGAACCCTTAGTGCTTAGTCATAGAGGTCTCTCTGACTCTGTAATTAATACTATGTTACAAGCTCGTAAATCTGTTTCTAGAAAGATTTATTATCGAGTTTGGAAGGTTTACATTTCATGGTGTTCCTCTCATAAATTCTCTTGGCATTCTTTTAAAATTCCTAGATTTTTACAGTTTCTTCAGGATGGTTTGGATAAGGGTTTGTCTGCAAGTTCCTTGAAGGGACAAATCTCTGCTCTTTCTGTTTTATTTCACAGAAAGATTGCTAAACTTCCTGATATTCACGGTTTTGTTCAAGCTTTGGTTCATATCAAGCCTGTCATTAAATCAATCTCTCCTCTTGGAGTCTTAATTTGGTTTTGAAGGTTTTACAGGCTCCTCCATTTGAGCCTATGCATTCTTTGGACATTAAAATACTTTCTTGTAAAGTGTTGTTTCTTTTGGCAATCTCTTCTGCTAGAAGAGTTTCTTAATTATCTGCTCTCTTGTGAATCTCCTTTTCTGATTTTTCATCAGGATAAGGCAGTTTTGAGGACTTCATTTAAATTCTTACCTAAGGATGTGAATTCTAACATTAATAGAGAAATTGTTGTCACTTCCTTGTGTCCTAATCCTAAGAATTCTTTGGAGAGATCCTTACATTCTTTGGATGTGGTGAGAGCTCTGAAATATTATACTGAAGCTACTAAAGGAAGACTTCTAATCTATTTGTTATCTTTTCTGGTTCTAGGAAAGGTCAGAAGGCTTCTGCCCGTTTCCTTGGCATCGTGGTTAAAGCTTTTGATTCAACAAGCTTATTTGGAGTCGGGTCAAGCCCACCTCAGAGAATTACAGCTCATTCTACTAGATCAGTCTCCACTTTGTGGGCTTTTAGGAATGAAGCTTCAGTTGATCAGATTTGCAAAGCAGCAACTTGGTCTTCTTTGCATACATTTACTATATTCTACCATTTTGATGTATTTGCTTCTTCGGAAGCAGTTTTTGGTAGAAAAGTTCTTCAGGCAGCTGTTTCAGTTTGATTCTTCTGCTTATGTTTTAAGTTTTTTCCTTTCATTTATGAGAATAAACTTATATCTTGAGTTGTGGATTAATTTTCCTTAGCGAAAAATGGCTGTTTTTATTTTATCCCTCCCTCTCTAGTGACTCTTGCGTGGAGTTCCACATTCTTGGGTATTGCTATCCCATACGTCACTAGCTCATGGACTCTTGCCAATTACATGAAAGAAAACATAATTTATGTAAGAACGTACCTGAAAAAATGTATTTCTTTCATATTGGCAAGAGTCCATGAGGCCCACCCTTTTTATGGTGGTTATGATTTTTTTGTATAAAGCACAATTATTTCCAAATTCCTTTGTTGATGCTTTTTACTCCTTTCTTTATCACCCCACTACTTGGCTATTCGTTAAACTGAATTATGGGTGTTGTGAGGGGTGTATTTGTAGGCATTTTGAGGTTTGGGAAACTTTGCCCCTCCTGGTAGGATTTGTCACTAGCTCATGGACTCTTGCCAATATGAAAGAAATGAATTTATCAGTTAAGTTCTTACATAAATTATGTTTTTCCAATTTAGTTCTCATAGTATTCCTTTGTTGAAGAGATATCTAGATAGGTAGCATGCACTTTTCTGGAGCAGTACGTGACAAGAAACAGTGCTGCCACCTGGTGTGTTTGCAAATGTATAACACTTTTAAAACCACTGCCATATATTGCTCCAGTCACATGCACACTCCTACCCATTCCTTCCTGCTTTTCAACAAAGGATACCAAAGGTACAAAGTAAAATTGATAATAGCATTACATTGTAAAGTTGTTTTTTTAACTTGACTCTTTATCTGAATCATGAAAGATTTTTTTTTGTTTTATGTCCATTTAAGGGGTTAATTATGTGCATATAGGTTTGCAGAGGAACAATGGGATTAAGGTATTTTTCTCAAGTATGTGCGTTTATTTAATAATGTTTCTTTTATACAGGTGGTGAGAGTCCACTATCCATTACTCATGGGAATTACTCTTTTCTACCACTAGGAGGAGGAGAAATTCTAAAACCCCTCCCACCTCACACATACTTAACTTTGCCTCTGCTGGAGTTGGTTAAAGAATGAAGATGTGCATGTGATTCTTCAGAGAAATTAATTTTCAGTCTGTGTTGGGGCCCGGTTCCCTTCAGAGTACAGTACTTGTCAGAGGGATGTATTTGGGGTATGTTTTATAAAGCTTTGTTTTCACCTCATGGAAATTCTTTCATAAACCCTCTGTAATCGGTTGCAGGGACGTGTCTTCTGCCTCCCTTTATGGAGCTACAGATATACTTATATTCCATAACCTCTGCTGATATGTTTCAGTACTGGTTTGGATGCGTGTCTATTGGTAAGTATATTTAATTTTTATGACATATAGACACTCATTTAGCTATCTTATGGGCACTTAAAAAAAAAAAAAAGTGTGTATATATATATATATATATATATATATATACACAACCCTGGAACAGATTTTTCATTATTTCTCTTGATTTGGCGCGTGGCAGTTTTTTTGGGTGCGCTTTAGTTTTTCACACCTCAGCCTGTTTTTGCGCGTCTGTATTGCACACATCAGGTTTACGCTCATCGGGTTAGCGCACGTCCCCTTACTCTCTTAGGAGATTTAGGACAGTTATTTTTGCGCTCTTGGTTTGTTTGTCGGGTTAGTGCATGTCCCTTTAGTATTCCTGTGCGCTGATGTACGCACATCAGGTTAGCCTGCGTTTCCTCGGTTATGAGCGCATCAGGTTTTTGACACGCACTTTATCATTTAAACAGTCAGTTGTTGCGCAGGTTCAGTAGTAATGTTTTCTTCTTAAATGGAAAGAGTCCACAGCTGCATTCATTACTTTTGGGAAATAAGAACCTGGCCACCAGGAGGAGGCAACGACACCCCAGCCAAAGGCTTAAATACTCCTCCCACTCCCCTCATCCCCCAGTCATTCTCTGCCTTTCGTCCCAGAGATGTGTTAGAATGTTTAATTTTTGTTTTAGTACTCTTCGGTATGGGGTAGGAGTTTTAAGTAGTCCTGTCAGTCTCTCAGTGAGGGTTTGGATGAAAGTTAGAGTCCGGAGATGCAGGAAGTTTCTTTCTGCAAAACTATCCCGACTCAAGCAATCAGCGTTGTCTAACTTCGCTCCGCTGCCTGCTTTCTTCTCTCAAGTCCATGGTGGAGGCGATGCTACTATCCATCACATTGAAAGGTCGTGTTCCTGTTCCACGGCGTTGATTCCTGGTAAGATCGTTTCATTTTACTTTATTCAATGTACTGTAATGTTAATATTTCCAGAGAGGCTATCACCTCACGGGTTTAACTTATAACATAAGGGTCTCAGTGAATCTCTGTTAGTATCTTGGAATCGAGGGTTAATATCTCCTGAGGGGGGTTATTAGACAGGGGGGTTTAAAATCATGTTTGTTATGTGATTCAACCTGCTTATGTGTGAGGTTTATGGGGTTGTGGTTCGAAACTTTGAGGCCTTTGGAAGTGACGCAGCCTTTTGGCTGGGCGTGCTTTTTGGACTGTATGGTTCACCCTGTGTCCGGGTGGGGTTACGCTCTGTTTCCTTTTCCGCATTCCCGACCGTGTGGCGACTGAGATATTCTAGTCCGCAGGGGTCTGGTCATAGGAGGTGGTGAGTGCCCCAGCCATTAGTTGTCAGGTGCCGTTTTTTATTTTTTACTATTTATAGTCCATTTTCTTATATCCTCTTTACAGTTATGGGGGATTCTGATGCTGAGACTGTGCTCGTTTCAGATTCAGTTACGGAGGAGTCTGATACTGAGACGATTATGTTATCAGATTCAGATTCTGTGTCCGGTGACGAATCCGGTTTGGCTTTGTTGACTCCTCTCAACCAGTCTTGTTCCATATGCCATATGAGAGCACCCGGTTCCTCGGGCTCGGGGAATCAGGGGTCTGTTGAGCCATCCGCCTCTGGGGGTCCTGTCTTCCAGGGGCCGAGTTCCCTACCGATTCTTCCACCTACACATGCTGGTAACCCAGTTTATGGTTCCTCCACGCGGGGTGGCGGGTTCCCCCCAGCGCTTTCAGCACGTTTTCGCTTTCAGATACTGTTGGCGATGGCTCGTCTGCAGGGTCCAGACGTTTCTTTGAGAATGTGCTCGTGCCCTATTGTCCCGGGTATTCCGCCTTGGGGTGGGCCTCCGCAGTATCATGAGGGTTCTGTTTCGGAGTGTTGTGCCTTTCGTTACAGGATTGCGTGCCTACGCGTATTATTCATACATCTGTTTGAGTTACTGAATGACCCTATAGTTCTCAGATACAGGTATTTTCAGTCTGGTAATCCGAATGGTACGACTCGTTAGACATGTGGGGATGAGGTAATCTCCTATTGTCTTTGTTTTTAGTTCTTTCCCTGTTTTGAGAGATAGGGCTCCGTTTGGCTGGTCTTACGGGTAGGTCTTCTTTTGGGCGTTAACCTTCGGGTTGCCTTATATTTTATTTGTATCCGATGGCATGTCTTTTATTTTCGTTATGTTTCCTTCGGGAACCTTTTGGGATCGATACTCTTTATTACTTCTTCGGAAGTTGTTTTGGACATGTTAGTCCTATGTTAATAATGCCTGTTTTCCTTTCTGATGGAGGATTCATGCAGCTTGCCGGTTAGGGCCCTGAGTGCAGGCTGGGCCTGTTGGGTTCATTCTGCGACTGTTCAGGCACGTAGCACTGTTCTGCTCGGCTGGTTCGGTAGAAGTGACAAGTGCTCGGTTATCATTTCTTTACATGTTCACCTAAGCATTCAAGAGGACCGGTGGGTCCATGAGGCGGGAAGGATTGTTTCAGTCCTTATAGCCTTTGGTCTTAGATGACTGGGCAGGGGAGTGTTCCGCTGCGTCACTCTATCTGACTTCTGATTCCTCAGAACCTAGAGTTTCCTCCTCCATGTGGGGGAGGGTTGGCGGGCTTAGCGCCCTGTTACCACAGTTTGTGTGGTTTGACCTTCAGTTTTAGGCCTCTGTATGGTCCTGTTGGGGCTTGATCCAACAGCTTGTATGGATAGCTGTCCAGCATGCGGAAGGTTTTGCAATTTCAAACCTGCTGCAGCTCTTACTCTTGTAAGCTGTTTCTAGTGTATCTAGTCGCAGCTCTTACTCTTGAATGTGTATGATCTGTCTGAGTTATGAGACCTTTGGGTCTTCCTCCATTGTCTTCGGGTGAGTTAGATCTCCTTTTAGGGATCTGCATTCTGGAAGATGGTTGATCCCTGTGGGGACTTTGTTTAGCTTGGGGTTCTAGCCTTGCTCCTTGGAGCTTTGGACTTTGGCTAGGGGTTATTCCTCCCTTTGGTCGGGGCTTTCAAGCTCTTATTGCTATCCGGATTCTCTGGATATGCATCCATTCCCTTTGTCTGGCTTTTGGGCCAGTTGGGGTGTTTAGTTCCAGGGTATGGCTGCCTGAACTATTAGATGCCCGGACCTGTTTTTCTCCCTGAGACTTCTGCTTTCTGGGGCTTCGCTCCTTTTTCCAACCCAGTTTTGGGTAGTTTTGGATCTCAGGGCTGTTTGGGGTATTCCACTGTAGTGGGAACTTGGGCTATGTCCTTGCTCATCTACCTGACCGGGTCAGGGTTGGCTTGGTTTTCTGAGTATTTATTACTCTTTACAACAGGTAACCCATGTCATCTAGGGGTTAATTGTGTGACTTACTCCTCAAGGGTTGTGGGTTTATACCTAGCTGCTGGCGTTGGATTTCCAATTTCTGGTGCGCCTTAGGGTTGCGCTGGGAGAACTTTGACTCTTTTGTTGCATCCATGCTTGCAGGATGAGGGGGAGACGTCTTTTCTGTCTCAGTACCCGGTATTATCCCGGGTTTCACTTGGTATAGGCGCGACCTCCTTCCCTGTTTGGGTCCATTTGGGTCTCTGTGAAGTGTTCTTTTTTGTATTAAGGGACCTTTCGGTTTCCTCGGTTCTCCTTTGCCTCATCCCCTTGAGGATTTCGTCTGGTTTCCCCTTCATTTGTGGGGGGTGATTGGGGGGGACCGTCTGTTTGGCGACTGTGTCTTTTGGTGGACTGTTGGCTAACTCAAGTCCCTTTTTGCGATGTCTAGTTTGGCTCTGGACTAGCTGTCAGTGTCCTTGGGGCTTTTCCTTTGAAACTTTTTTTCTCGGCTTTGGATGAAGCGGGATTTTTTGTTGGGTAGAGGTCAGGCCTGGTGCCCTCAGTAGGGGCCGCCTAGTACTTGGGTATTGTTTTCCCAAAAGTAATGAATGCAGCTGTGGACTCTTTCCATTTAAGAAGAAAAACATAAATTATGCTTACCTGATAATTTCCTTTTCTTCTGATGGAAAGAGTCCACAGCTCCCGACCTGTAATTTTATGTGGGGCGTCCTTATATTCTTCTGGCACCTTTTCACCCTGATATTTCTTCTACTGTTCCTTATTCCTCGGCAGAGTGACTGGGGGATGAGGGGAGTGGGAGGAGTATTTAAGCCTTTCGCTGGGGTGTCTATGCCTCCTCCTGGTGGCTAGGTTCTTATTTCCCAAAAGTAATGAATGCAGCTGTGTACTCTTTCCATCAGAAGAAAAGGAAATTATCAGGTAAGCATAATTTTTTTTTTCTCCTGTTCTTCTCAGCGCGCATTGTTACTGTAAAAGCTACTTAGATGGGGGTAAATTGTTTCCATTCCTTATAAGCTTTTATTAAAGGGACAGTCTACACCAGAATTGTTATTGTTTTAAAAGATAGATAATCCCTTGTTTACCCCTTCCCTAGTTTAGCATAACCAACATAGTTATATTTATATATTTTTTACCTCTGTGATTATCTTGTATCTAAGCCTCTGCAGACTGCCCCTTTATTTGTTCTTTTGACAGACTTGCAGTTTAGCCAATCAGTGATGGCTCCCAGGTAACTTCACGTGCACGAGCACAGTGTTATCTATATGAAAAACATGAACTAACACCCTCTAGTTTTGAAAAACCTGTTAAAATGCATTCTTAAGAGGCGGCCTTCAAGGATGTTTATTTGAAAAGCAAGAATGTAAGTTTAGATGCCGGCCCAGTTTTGATGAACAACCTGGGTTGTTCTTGTTGATTGGTGGATAAATTCACCCACCAATAAACAAGTGCTGTCCAGGGTTCTGAACCAAAAATGCCTTCTTTCTTTCATGTAATTGCCAACAGTCGATGAGCTAGTGATGTATGGTATATACAATCCTACCAGGAGGGGCAAAGTTTCCCAAACCTCAAAATGCAATTTAAAAACTTTGCCTCCTATAGAGGTGGTGAAGTAAGTTTGTGCTTGATTTTCTAAGTTGATATGCGCTTCTCAGCATTTTGAAGCCCGATTCCTCTCAGAGTACAGTAAATGTCAGAGGGATGTGAAGGGAGTATTACCTTTTGAATGCAATCTATTTCATAGGTTCTCTTTTATTGGTCTTAGAGATTCGTCTCCTACCTCCCTTTTTCAGATCGACGATGTACTCTCATATTCCATTACCTCTACTGATAACCGTTTCAGTACTGCTTTGTCTATCTGCTATATGTGGATTGGGTGTCTTTCGGTAAGTATGTTTTCATTACTTAAGACACTCTCTGTTATGATTTGGCTCTTTTTGTATTAATATAAAGTTCTAAATATATGTATTGTACTTATATTTGCCATGAGTCAGGTTATGTATATTTCCTTTTGCAGATTAATCAGTTTCATATTTGGGAAAAAACATATTTAGGGAATTATTTTTCCTACCTGGGTGTATAGTCTTTTTTATCAAATTGACTGCTTTTTCATTAAATTTTTGAGGGCAAGATTAGGCTCGCTAGGCGCAAAATGCTGATGTTTATTGCATCATTCTTGGCGCGAGAATTTTTTTGGTGCGAAGGTACGTTCGGTGACGCAAGTTCGTAATTTCCAAAGTCTTAGTTGATGCCGAGTTCCTTGCACAATGTTGCGTATGCAGTGAAGCGAGTGTGTCACTTCTGGATGTTGTTAGCGCCAAAAAAATAAATTTTGCATTGTGAGTCATACTTGGCGCCAAATAATTTCATTATTTTAAACCCCATTCCTATGTGCCTCTTGCCTTTTTTTTATGTCAGAGGGCTATGCTGTTTGCATTTTTTTCCCATTCCTGAAACTGCCATATAAGGAAATTTGATAATTTTGCTTTATATGTTGTTTTTTTCTCTTACATTTGCAAGATGTCTCAATCTGATCCTTTCTCAGAAACCACTGTTGGAACCCTGTTGCCTGATAACAGTTCTACCAAAGCTAAGTGTATCTGTTGTAAATTTGTGGAGATTACATCTCCAGCTGTGTTATATAATTGTTGTAATGTATCCATCAGTAATAGTACAATGCCTGTTGTTCCTTCAACATCTAATGTACATGATATCCCTGTGAATATAAAAGATTTTTTTGCTGATGCGGTTCAGAAGGCTTTGTCTGCTATCCCGCCTTCTAATAAACGTAAAAGGTCTTTTAAAACTTCTCATAAAGTTGATGAAATTTCAAATGACCAACAACATACTAAATTATCCTCCTCCGATGAGGATCTATCTGATTCAGAAGATCCTACCTCAGATATTGACACTGACAAATCTACTTATTTATTTAAAATGGAGTATATGCGTTCCTTGTTAAGAGGTGTTGATTACATTGGATATTGATGAAACTAGACCTCTTGATACTAAAACTAGTAAACGTTTAAACTCGGTTTATAAACCTCTTGTGGTTACTCCAGAGGTTTTTCCTGTTCTTTATGCTATTTCTGATATGATTTCTAAGGAATGGAATAGGCCTGGTACTTATTTTATCCCTTCTTTAAGGTTTAAAAAATGGTATCCTTTGCCAGCAGTTAGTTTGGAGTTTTTGGAAAAGATCCCCAGAGTTGATGGGGCTATTTCTACTCTTGCCAAATGTACTACTATTCCTATGGAAGATAGTACTTCGTTTAAGGACCCTTTAGATAGGAAACTTGAATCTTATCTAAGGAAATCGTATTTATATTCTGGCTATCTTCTCAGGCCTGCCATTTCTGTGGCTGATGTTGCAGCTGCATCAACTTTTTGGTTGGAAAGTTTAGCTCAACAGGAAACAGATCCTGATTTGGCTAGAAACTGATGTTAAATCTATGTCTTTAGCTATTTTAGCTAGAAGAGCTTTGTGGCTCAAATATTGGAATACTGACATGGTATCTAAATCTAGATTACTATCTCTTTCTTTCCAAGGTAATAATTTATTTGGTTCTCAGTTGGATTAGATTGTTTCAACTGTCACTGGGGGGAAGGGAGCTTTTTTTGCCTCAGGATTAAAGACCTAAGGGTAAATCTAATCTTTTGTTCCTTTCGACAAAATAAGGAACAGAAACCCAATCCTTCCCCCAAAAAATCGGCTTCCAATTGGAAGCCTTCAAGTTAAAATAAGTCCAAGCTGTTTAAGAAACCAAAGCCAGCCCCCAAGTCTGCATGAAGGTGCGCCCTCATTCCAGCTCAGCTGGTAGGGGGCAGATTAAGATTCTTCCAAAGTATTTGGGCAGATTCTGTCCAAAATCAATGGATTCAGAGTATTATCTCTCAAGGGTACCGAATAGGATTAAGAGTAAGACCTCCTGTGAGAAGATTTTTTTTTCTCTCACGCATCCCAGCAAATCCAGTAAAGGCTCAGGCTTTTCTGAAGTGTTTCAGACCTGGAGCTTTCAGGGGTAATCATACCAGTTCCGTTTCAGAAAGAGGGCCTGGGGTTTTATTCAAATCTATTCATTGTCCCAAAGAAAGAAAATTCATTTAGGCCAGTTCTGGATCTGAAAATTTTGAATTGTTTTGTAAGAGTGCCAACTTTCAAAATGGTGACTATAAGGACTATTCTGCCTTTTGTTCAGCAAGGTCATTATATGTCCACGATAGACTTACAGGATGCATATCTTCATATTCCGATTAATCCAGACCACTGTCAGTTTCTGAGATTCTCTTTTCTAGACGAGCATTATCAATTTGTCGCTCTTCCATTTGGCCTAGCGACAGCTCCAATAATCTTTTCAAAGGTTCTCGGTGCCCTACTCTCTGTAATCAGAGAACAGGGTATTGCGGTGTTTCCTTATTTGGAAGATATCTTGGTACTAGCTCAGTCTTTACATTCTACAGAATCTCACACGAATTAACTAGTGTTGTTTCTTCAAAGACATGGTTGGAGGATCAATTTACCAAAAAGTTCCTTGATTCCTCAGACAAGGGTCACCTTTTTAGGTTTCCAGATAAATTCAGTGTCCATGACTCTGTCTCTAACAGACAAGAGACAATTATAATTGGTTTCAGCTTGTTGGAACCTTCAGTCTCAATCATTCCCTTCAGTAACTTTGTGCATGGAAGTTTTCGGGCTCGTGACTGCAGCATCGGACGCGATCCCCTTAGCTCGTTTTCATATGAGACCTCTCCAGCTTTGTATGCTGAATCAATGGTGCAGGGATTATACAAATATATCACAATTAATATCTTTAAATCCCAATGTTCGACTCACTCTACTTGGTGGTTAGATCACCATTGTTTAGTTCAAGGGGCCTCTTTTGTTCGTCCAACCTGGACTGTGATCACAACAGATGCAAGTCTTTCAGGTTGGGGAGCTGTCTGGGGATCTCTGACAGCACAAGGGGTTTAGAAATCTCAAGAGGCAAGGTTACCAATAAATATTTTAGAACTCTGTGCTATGTTCAGGGCTCTTCAGGTTTGGCCTCTGTTGAAGAGAGAACCGTTCATTTATTTTCAGACAGACAATATGACAACTGTGGCATATGTCAATCATCAGGGTGGGACTCACAGTCCCCAAGCTATGAAAGAAGTATCTTGGATACTTTCTTGGGCGGAATCCAGCTCCTGTCTAATTTCTGCGGTTCATATCCCAGGTGTAGACAATTGGGAAGCGGATTATCTCAGCCGTCAGACTTTACATCCGGGGGACTCGTTGCTTCATCCAGATGTGTTTTTTCAGATTGTTCAGATGTGGGGTCTTCCAGAAATAGATCTGATGGCTACCCATCTAAATAAGAAACTTCCCAGGTACCTGTCCAGGTCCAGGGATCCTCAGGCGGAGACAGTGGATGCATTAGCAGTTCCTTGGCGTTACCAACCTCTAGTTCTTCTTCCAAGAGTGGTTTCCAAGATCATCGTGGAACAATCATTTGTGTTGCATGGCCTCACAGGTTTTGGTATGCGGATCTTGTTCGAATGTCCAGTTGCCAACCTTGGCTGCTTCCTTAAAGACCAGACCTTCTGTCTCAAGGTCCGTTTTTCCATCAGGATCTCAAATCATTAAATTTGAAGGTATGGAAATTGAACGCCTAGTGCGCTTAGTCATAGAGGTTTTTCTGACTCAGTGATTGATACTATGTTACAGGCTTGTAAATCTGTTTCTAGGAAGATTTATTATCAAGTTTGGAAGACTTATATTTCATGGTGTTCTTCTCATAAATTCTACTGGCATTCTTTTAGAATTCCTAGAATTTTAAATTTTCTTCAGGATGGTTTGGATAAAGGTTTTTCTGCAAGTTCCTTGAAGGGACAAATATCTGCTCTTTCGTTTTGTTTTTTTCACAGAAAGATTGCTAAGCTTCCTGATATTCACTGTTTTATACAGGCTTTGGTCCGTATCAAGCCTGTCATTAAATCAATCTCTCCTCCTTGGAGTCTTAATTTGGTTTGAAAGGCTTTACAGGCTCCTCCGTTTGAACCTATGCATTCTTTAGACATTAAACTACTTTCTTGGAAAGTGTTGTTCCTTTTGGCAATCTCTTCTGCTAGAAGAGTTTCCAAATTATCTGCTCTTTCTTGTGAATTTCCTTTTCTGATTTTCCATCAGGATAAGGCAGTTTTGCGGACTGCATTTAAATTTCTACCTAAAGTTGTGAATTCTAACAACATTAATAGAGAAATTGTTGTTCCTTCTTTGTGTCCCAATCCTAAGAATTCTTTGGAGAGATCCTTACATTCTTTGGATGTCGTAAGAGCTTTGAAATATTATATTGAAGCTACTAAAGATTTCAGGAAGACTTCTAGTCTATTTGTTGTCTTTTCTGGTTCTAGGAAAGGTCAGAAGGCTTCTGCCATTTCCTTGGCATCTTGGTTAAAGCTTTTGATTCATCAAGCTTATTTGGAGTTGGGTCAGGCCCCGCCTCAGAGAATCACAGCTCATTCTACTAGATCAGTCTCAACTTTATGGGCTTTTAAGAATGAAGCTTCAGTTGATCAGATTTGCAAAGCAGCAACTTGGTCTTCTTTGCATACATTTACTAAATTCTACCGATTTGATGCATTTGCTTCTTCGGAAGCAGTTTTTGGTAGAAAAGTTCTTCAGGCAGCTATTTCAGTTTGATTTCTCTGCTTATGTTTAAGTTTTTTCTTTTCATTTATGAGAATAAACTTATATTTTGGGTTGTGGATTAATTTTTTCAGCGGAAAATGGCTGTTATTATTTGTATCCCTCCCTCTCTAGTGACTCTTCTGTGGAATTCCACATCTTGGGTATTACTATACCATACGTCACTAGCTCATGGACTCTTGCCAATTACATGAAAGAAAGCATAATTTATGTAAGAACTTACCTGGTAAATTAATTTATTTTATGTTGGCAAGAGTCCATGAGACGCACCCTTTTTATGGTGGTTATGTTTTTTTGTATAAAACACAATTCTTTCCAATTTCCTTTTTTCTTCTTAAAGACACGATGAGTTCACGGATCATCTTCATTACTTATGGGATATTCACTTCCTGGTCAGCAGGAAGAGGCAAAGAGCACCACAGCAGAGCTGTTAAATAGCTCCTCCCTTCCCTCCCACCCCAGTCATTCTCTTTGCCTACGTTAGTGATAGGAAGCAGGTAAAGTGAGGTGTTAGTTTAGATTCTTCAAGCAAGAGTTTTTTGTTTTATGAGTAGTGCAAGAGAGTGCTACTTTGTTCTGGGGTGTAGCCTAGTCCATATCAGTCTCTACAGTAGAGCTCTGGTGGCTTTACAGCTATGGGAACTGGTGGGACATAATTCTCACTGCGCCTCCCATTTTCAGCTGCCCCATATCCTTCAGTCTGAGATTATTACTGACTCAGCATTGCTTATCTTTCAGGCCAATGTGAGGGAGAGGACCTCTCAAGCTTGGGAACTGCCCTACTGCCAATCAGTGTTTGAGGTAAGTGCTGCCTTTTTCTGGGATCTAAGGAGTCTCAGTGTTTGTTTCATTAGGACTACGGTACATAAGGGGTTAATGGTAAACCTTACTTATGTGGGGACAGTTTCAGACTTTCAGAAAAGAAGTCTTACTTGGGCAGTGATTAGGTGCAGGCACTGAGGCTGGAGTTATGTTTCTAAGTTTATTTTCACTAAAATGGAGGGCTCTGGTGGTTTCACTTTAGTTTTTTCCCTGAGAGGGAAGCAGAGACTTGCAGCATGCCCACAAAGGGCGGGACTTTGTTTTTTGGAGCCTCTGCTTGTAGCACTATTTCCAAGCAGTTGCAGGTCTTCAGATGTGCTGTACTGGGGTTTATCTGGGCTAGAGCAGCATGTAGAACACTTTTCATGCGCTTTTAGCACAGATGCGGTCCTAGTTCGGTTTTTCTGGGAGGTTGCATTAACGGATCGTTTCTACAAGGGATCCATTAGCATTGGTTAAGGTAGGAGCACCTCAGCAGGTTGCTGTGGTGCAGAGGTTTAATTATTTCTTACATTTTCTAACCGTTTTGTAACTACAGCAAAATTAGCAGTTTGTCAAGAGAGAGAAAAATTTAAAGAGACAGTAACGGTTTTTGATAATTTTATTTTTTTGTTATTCCCAGTATTTTTTTCTGCTCAATACCAATATTTTATGTGAAAAAATGGACCAAGATGAGGTAGAAGCTGTTACATGTGCTTTATGTTTCAACCTTGGCTAAGAGAACTACTATTCCTATAGAGGATAGCTGTGCTTTTATAGATCCGATGGACAAAAAATTAGAGGATCTACTCATGAAAATGTATGTTCACCAGGGTATGCAGTGGCAACCGGCGGTCTGTATAACTACCGTCACGAGTGCGGCAGCCTACTGGTTTGATGCTCTGGCTGATGCCCTCAGGCGAGAAACTCCCTTGGACGAGATCCAGGACAGGATAAAGGCTCTTAAGCTAGCTAATGCCTTTATCTCGGATGCCACCCTTCAAGTTATTAAGTTGGGAGCCAAAATTTCAAGCTTCTCTATCTTGGCTCGCAGGGCCTTATGGCTGAAACCTTGGTCTGCGGACGTTTCATCTAAGTCAAAGCTTCTAGCTGTCCCTTACAAGGGGAAGACCCTGTTTGGTCCTGAGCTGAAAGAGATTATTTCTGACATTACGGGAGGTAAGGGTCACCTTCTCCCTCAGGACAAAAAGATTAGGCAGAAAGGAAGACAAAGTAATTTTCGTTCCTTTCGCAACTTCAAGGGATTCTCTTCCTCTTCTCCCTCAACTAAGCAGGAGCAGGCTAAATCTAATTGGAGACCCGCCCAATCTTGGAATAAGGGTAAGCAATCTAAGAAGGCTCCAAGACAGCATGAAGGTTTTGCCCCCGATCTGGGACAAATGGATCTGGTAGGGGGCAGACTTTCTTTTTTCGCTCAAGCCTGGGTTTGTGGCATTCAGGATCCCTGGGCTATAGAAATAGTGTCTCAGAGATACAAGCTGGAGTTCAAAATTTGTCCTCCCAGGGGCAGGTTTCTAATTTCAAGGTTATCTGCAGACCAGACAAAAAGAGAGGCGTTCTTACATTATGTAGAAGACCTGGGAGTGATAGTTCCCGTTCCACCTCATGATCAAGGTATGGGATTCTATTCCAATCTGTTTGTGGTTCCCACGAAGGAAGGAACCTTCAGACCAATTCTAAACCTCCAGAGTCTAAGTTTCTCAGAGTGCCATCCTTCAGGATGGAAACTTCTGTTGGCACAGGAGACAAGGGAGTCTCTTCTTTAGTGATTGTCTCTAGATCATCTCTCCCAGGGAACATGTTTTCGCAGACCATCCTGGGAGATTGTGACAACAGATGCCAGCCTTCAGGGGTGGGGAGCAGTTTGGGGCTCCCTAAGGGCTCAGGGGATATGGTCTCAGACAGAGTCTCTTTTGCCCATAAACATTCTGGAACTGAGAGCGATCTACAATACTCTCCTGACCTGGCCTCAGCTAGCTTCGGTTCAGTTTATCAGGTTCCAGATGGACAACATAACGTCAGTGGCCTACATCAATCATCAGGGAGGAACAAGGAGTTCCTTGGCGATGACAGAGGTTTTCAAAATATTTCAGTGGGCGGAGGCCCATTCTTGTTGTCTGTCTGCAATACACATCCCAGGGGTGGACAACTGGGAGGCGGATTTTCTGAGCAGACAGACCTTTCATCCGTGGGGAGTGGGAACTTCATCCAGACGTGTTCTCCAGTCTGATCCTTAAATGGGTTCAGCCGCAGTTGGATCTCATGGAATCCAGGCAGAATGCCAAACTTCCCAGGTATGGGTCGAGATCCAGAGATCCTCAGGTGGAGCTGATAGATGCTCTGGCGGCCCCTTGGTCCTTCAATCAAACATATCTGTTTCCTTAGTTTGCTCTCCTTCCGCGAGTGATTGCCCTGATCAAACAGGAAAGGGCTTCAGTGATTCTCATAGCACCGGCCTGGCCTCGCAGGATCTGGTATGCAGACCTGGTAGAGATGTCGTCTCTACTTCCTTGGAGGCTTCCGCTTCGAAAGGACCTTCTGATTCAGGGACCCTTCCATCATCCAAATCTAGATTCTCTGAAGCGGACTGCTTGGAGATTGAACGGTTGATTCTAGCCAAGCGAGGTTTTTCTGACTCAGTCATAGACACTTTGATTCAGGCTCGTAAGCCTGTCACTAGAAAGATTTATCATAAGATTTGGCGTAAATACCTTTATTGGTGTGAATCCAAGGGCTACTCCTGGAGTAGAGTTAGAATTCCTAGGATTTTATCTTTTCTCCAGGAAGGATTGGAGAAAGGATTATCTACAAGTTCTTTAAAGGGTCAATTTTCAGCATTATCTATCCTGTTACACAAGCGTCTAGCTGATGTCCCTGATGTTCAGTCTTTTTGTCAGGCCTTAACCAGAATTAGGCCTGTGTTTAGACCAGTTACTCCTCCATGGAGTCTTAATTTAGTTCTCAAGGTTCTTCAAGGGGTTCCGTTTGAACCTATGCATTCCTTAGATATCAAGTTGTTATCTTGGAAGGTTTTATTTTTGGTAGCGATTTCTTCTGCTCGTAGAGTGTCAGAGCTTTCAGCATTACAATGTGAGCCCTCTTACCTTATTTTTCATGCGGATAAGGTTGTCTTACATACGAAATTTGGATTTCTTCCCAAGGTTGTTTCTGATCGGAACATTAATCAGGAAATTGTTGTACCTTCCTTGTGTCCTAATCCTTCTTCTAGGAAGGAGAGGCTCTTACACAATTTGGATGTAGTTCGTGCTTTAAAGTTTTATTTACAGGCGACTAAAGACTTTCGCCAGTTTTCCTCTTTGTTTGTGGTATTTTCAGACAAACGTAGGGGACAGAAAGCTACAGCTGTTTCTCTTTCTTTTTGGCTGAAGAGTATTATACGTTTGGCTTACAAAACTGCTGGACAGCAGCCTCCTGAGAGGATTACGGCTCATTCCACTAGGGCTGTTGCTTCCTCATGGACATTCAAAAATGAAGCTTCTGTGGAACAGATTTGCAAGGCTGCAACTTGGTCTTCTCTTCACACTTTTACAAAATTTTACAAATTTGATACTTTTGCCTCGGCTGAGGCAGCTTTTGGGAGAAAAAGGTTCTTCATGCAGTGGTGCCTTCCGTTTAGGTATCCTGTCTTGTCCCTCCCGTATCATCCGTGTACTCTAGCTTGGGTATTGGATCCCATAAGTAATGAAGATGATCCGTGGACTCATCGTGTCTTTAAGAAGAAAAGAACATTTATGCTTACCTGATAAATGTATTTCTTCTTAGACACGATGAGACCACGGATGACAGGGCGGCCATTTTTAGACAGGATGTTTTTTATTGTTAACTTCAGTCACCTCTGCACCTTGGCTTTTCCTTTCTCTTCCTAACTTTGGTCGAATAACTGGAGTGGGAGGGAAGGGAGGAGCTATTTAACAGCTCTGCTGTGGTGCTCTTTGCCTCTTCCTGCTGACCAGGAAATGAATATCCCATAAGTAATGAAGATGATCCGTGGACTCATCGTGTCTAAGAAGAAATAAATTTATCAGGTAAGCATAAATTTTCTTTTTGATGCTTTTACTCCTTTCTTTTTTCACCCCACTACTTGGCTATTCATTAAACTGAATTGTGGGTGTGGTGAGGGGTGTATTTATAGGTATTTTGAGGTTTGGGAAACTTTGACCCTCCTGGTAGGATTGTATACCCCATACGTCACTAGCTCATGGACTCTTACCAATATGAAAGAAATTAATTTATCAGGTAAGTTCTTACATAAATTATGTTTTTTCAAATAAAGTTAGCAACGAAGAAAAATTGATAATAGGAGTAAATTAGAAAGTTGCTTAAAATTGCGTGCTCTATCTGAATCATGAAAGAAAACATTTGGGTTCAGTGTCCCTTTAAGGCTGCAGTCTCTGAGGCGTTGGCTGCTCTCCCGCCTTCAAAGAAGCGTAAAAGATCAGTTAAGATTTTACCTTCTACTAGTGCTATGTGCCCTGAGCCCGGGAAAACGTTTGTATCTTCAGATGGTGAAGTTTCCTCTGCGGATAAGGTTTCCTCATCTGAAGTGGAACTGTCACGCCACTTCGTCTCAGCGGCGGGTCGGCGTTCTCCTCCCATGGCCATTGCCATAGTTGCGGCGATGATATCGCTGCATGTCGTCTCCTTCCACTGATGCCCCTCACTGGTCTGTTGGAGCTTACCACTGTGCCATTTAACCCCTGAACTGCTGGATTGCCTTATTGCTGAACTCTGCCTATCTTTGACCACTCTGCTGTTTAACCCCTGAACTGCTGTTACTGGTTCGCGTCATTGTTGACGAACTCTGCTTGCCTGTCAACTGTCTTCTGTGACCTCCTTAATCGTACTGTCATCATCTATTTGGATGACATCCTCATATTCTCCACCACCCTGGAGGAGCATCATGAGCATTTAAAACAGGTACTTCTTTGTCTCAGAAACAATTCTCTGGTAGCCAAGTTGGAGAAATGCAAATTTGATCAAGCCCAGATTCAGTTCTTTGGCTATGTCATCTCTAAAAAGAGGGTTTTGCCATGGATCCTACAAAGCTAACCACAGTTCTGGAATGGCCTCAACCCACCACATTGAAAGAACTACAGATTTTATTGGGGTTTTCTAACTACTATCGTAAGTTTATAAAGAACTTCTCCAGAATCGTTGCTCCACTCACTGATCTGAATAAACGAAACAGAGACTGCAATCATTGGTCTCCAGGAGCTGTGGAAGCTTTTTCTCATCTGAAAAAGGCCTTTTGTACTGCTCCTGTATTACGACATCCTGACACTGATCTGCAGTTCATCTTGGAGGTTGATACCTCTGAAATAGGAGCTGGTGCAGTCTTAACCCAAAGAGACCCTTCAACCTCCAAATTGCATCAAGTAGCCTTTTTCTCTAAACTATTTTCTCCTGCAGAGAAGAATTATGATGTGGGGAATTGTGAACTCTTAGCCATCAAGATGGATGAATGGCATCACTGGCTAGAGGGTACTGCCAGTCCCATCCAGATTCTCACGGATCACAAGAACCTGACGTACTTTGATATCGACTCAATCCTCGACAGACCAGGTGGGCCTTATTCTTTTCTCGTTTTAACTTCATAGTCTCTTATCTTCTTGGTACGAAGAACAAGAAGGCTGACGCACTTTCCCATCAGTTTCCACAATCTTGTGATTCCTCAGAAGTTCCTACCGAACACATCATTCCTCCCTCTTGTGTGGTTGCTCAGCTTAACACCTCTCTTCTTAAAAGACTGCAATGTGTCCAGTCCAGAAAACCTCCGGAAGCCCCTGCGGCATCTGAAATCCTTTTTGTACCTCCCGTTCTACGCACTCCTGTGCTATCCTGGGCTCATTATAGCAAACTATCAGTTGATCAAATTTGCAAGGCAGCTACTTGTCGTCTTTGCATACTTTTACTAAATTCTACTGTTTTTGATGTTTTTGCTTCCTCTGAAGCAACCTTTGGTAAAAAGGTTCTTTAGGCAGTTGTTTCAGTTTGATGATTATGACTGTTTTTAAGTGCATTATAAAAAAAAATCTTTGGGGTTGTGGATTTATTTTCTCAGTGAAAAAGATGTTTTTAAACCCCCCCCCCCCTTTATGTTATATATATAATGTATCATGGACTCCCACCACCTGTATTAAAGAAATAATCAGTTATGCTTACCTGATAAATACATTTCATTCATGGTGGTGAGAGTCCACAAGACCTCACCCTTTGTTTTTTTTGGGGGGGTTAGATTTTTTTTCAACACACTTTTTTTTCCTACTCCGTATTTTGGCTTATATTCCTTTTCTTACCACACTTGCTTGGCTATACGTTAGCTGAGGTATGTGTGAGGGGGGAGGGGTTTTATAGAGCTCTTGGTGTTTGGGAATCTTTGCTTCCTCCTAGTGGTAGAGAAGAGTAATTCCCACAAGTAATAATTTGTGGACTCTTACCACCATGAAAGAAATTAATTTATCAGGTAAGCATAAATTATGTTTTTTACTATGATGAAGAGGCATGTTATCTCTGCAGACACAAATTCACGGTTCTGCAAAACCAAGCATCTGTGCCCAAAATAATATTATAGAAACCTCTGGGAGAGTATGACGTTGTGAATGGATTAATAGAATTAATTTATTAAAAAATGTAAACATGTGGGCTAGCGATACAAGCTTCGGATCTACCGACTGTAGATATTCCCAAAAAGCACCATTTTGAATACTTGAGATTCATCTCCATGATGTTAGCCTGGAAATTTCAAAAAAGTAATCCTAGAGAAATGACCCATTGGGAAAAAAAAGGTGGCTTACAGGTAAACCACTCCGGAAAGCCATGACAATTCACTACCATCTCCTATTGGACTCAGACGGATTTGTGAAGACGTTACGTGTTTTGGAGTGGAAAGAGAAATGAGGCGGGAGCATACAGAATTGGAATGGCAAAAAGTCATACAATGCACAAGAGGGGCAATACACTGTGTTACATTATATGAGCTATTTATAAAATCAGTGCTGCGCTGGCATAGAGTCCCAGATCAATGGCATAAAATGTTTTCCCATAAATCAGACAGATGCTGGAGGGGGTGTGGCCAAAGGGGATCTCACCTCCATATTTGGTGGAGTTGCAATAAAGTACAGGGGGTGTGGGAACAAGTGGCGACAATACCTGACCAACTAGGTTTACTTCATAAATTAACACCAGACACTGCCTTTTTCCATTTAGGACTGGGGAAATTGACTCAATCAGAGAGAATACTATGTGTTGTCATACTCCTGGCCACAAAACTAGCAATAGCAAGGTGTTGGCTGGGAACTTCACAGGTTTCATTTAGTATGGTCAGAGATATCATTGAATATATTCGCTCAATGGAAGAGTTCTCTTTGAGATGCATGGGTAAACTGGGCCTACACGGACAGGTTTGGGTAATTTGGGAAAACTGGGAGAAAGCAAACAGATTATTAGGGTATAATGACAAATGCAAGAAAGTGCTGACAGCTCAAATATGAAATCTCTTTTGCCCCTAATGAAAAATTCCCCTGACTTCCAACTCCCCCCCCCCCATCCCCCCCTTTTTTTTTTTCTCTTCCCTCCCTCTGCCCTGTCGCCTCGGGGCATATAACTTTTCTCAATAATCAGAAATATTACCTACTCACCTGGACACTATCGCAATATATATGTAACACAACCCCTCAGGCCTATTATAGTTTGAGGAGGAAACATAATCCAGGTGACAACCAACTAACACATTGTTTAGTTGTATATCTTGTTGTATATACTATGGACAATTATAGGCCTACTCATTCCTATTTAGACATTTCCACCAAAACTAGGCCCAATGACTGTCGCATGTTATTTTGTATGCCAAATGTCCATCCGAAAATTCACGTATGTAAAAAGAGGTACTTCTCATGGCTAGACATATTTCCTTATGGTTTTGGATCTAATACTGTTTACGGTCTCTAAGACATGCCTTTTATATTAGATGCATAAATACTGATGTATGTCAAATAGGCGTGTTGCCATGATGCTTACAAGAGTTTGTTTCTGTATGTCTTACTACCTCAATAAAAATTATTTAAAAAAAAAAAAAGATTTGTAAACATTGCATGAATATATAGCCTCATGCTACATAAATAAAAACTAAAACTAATACTTATACTTTATGATAAATAAGCTAAGATACTAGGAAAATAAGGAAAAGAGGGAAAGAAACAGAATTACATCCATATCAGTAATAATTTTCCAGCACCAAATTGTAATTTATTTCAACTCATAATATTTACCCACTAATACATTCATATACTCTGTCTTCATTTACAGAATAATTCTTAAAACAAAACAAAAAAAAACCCTGACCAATTCCCCAATCTACAGAGACTACATTTATTATTCATATTTTCAATATACAGTAGGTGGCAATTTTTATAGGCAAAAGCAACTATTTCAAATAACAAATTAAAGGTAAAGGAGCTGTTTGCAAACAAATACACTCCAGCCAGTAAAATGGACCATTGGGAACGTGTTAAAGGGGAAAATTTTTTAGTGTACAATGTTCCTTTAAAATGTACCTTTCAACTATTGAATGATGTGACTGATAAACTTAAAAGGACATGAAATACAATTTTTTTTTCTTTTATAATTCAGAAAGATCATGTGCTTTTTAACAACTTTCAAATTTACTTCTATTATTTAATTTACTTCCTTCTCTTGTTATCCATTGCTGAAAGGTTTATATAGGTAAGCTCAGGAGCAGCAAATAACCTAGGTTCTAGCTGCTGATTGGTGGCAGCATATATATACCCATGTGTTCAGTTAGAAACCAGTAGTGCATTACTGCTCCTTCAACAAATGATACCAAGAGAATGAAGCAAATTTGATAAAAGAAGTAAACTGGAAAGTTGTTTAAAATTGTATGTTCTACCTAATTTATAAAAAAAAGTTTTTGCGTTTTATGTCCCTTTAAGGATTTCATCATGCACTTATCATTAGTGTCTCCACTTATTTCTAATTATATTTAGTTTAATAAAGGTAAGTATATTCCCTTGGCACTTAAAAAAAGACTAGCTATTATAGTACAGGGTATAGACAGGGTAAGATCATATAACAAATGTTTTCTGTAATAAGTGTGATTGAATAGATCCCTATATTTTCCAGTTAAATTAAAATATAGAAATACAACAGTACATGGTAAAACTCTTTGAATTTACCCATATGGATATTTAATTATTAATGGCTTATAATGTGATAATTGGCTTTGAGAAATCTGTGACTGAAAGATGATACGTTTAATTAGATACAGGCAGAACTGGAACTAATAAACTTCTATCTTATTTTAATGGTAGCTTAGAGAAATCAAGATCAATGAGTAGGTGATTCCGAGTCACTACTGGCTATTAAAGTGTATCTATAATCCAGAGCAAGTTCATTTGTTGCGGTTTACCAGTTGTGGTGGTCTCCTGTTATATACCAATTATGAGATAACTGTCAAATTGAAACACTGGGGAATTTGCTCTATGGTGCATTTATTTACTTTATAACGGTGTCATCTGCATTATTTGCCAAGGGACTCAATAGTGAAAGCTTTTTAATAACGTTAACAAATAATGTTAAGTGTTGCTATAGAACAAACATGGTATTTTCTCCAACATAGGTGTGTCCGGTCCACGGCGTCATCCTTACTTGTGGGATATTCTCTTCCCCAACAGGAAATGGCAAAGAGCCCAGCAAAGCTGGTCACATGATCCCTCCTAGGCTCCGCCTTCCCCAGTCATTCTCTTTGCCGTTGCACAGGCAACATCTCCACAAGGAGATGGCTCAGAGTTTTTTGGTGTTTAAATGTAGTTTTTATTCTTCAATCAAGAGTTTGTTATTTTAAAATAGTGCTGGTATGTACTATTTACTCTGAAACAGAAAAGAGATGAAGATTTCTGTTTGTAAGAGGAAAATGATTTTAGCAACCGTTACTAAAATCGATGGCTGTTTCCACACAGGACTGTTGAGAGGAATTAACTTCAGTTGGGGGAAACAGTGAGCAGACTTTGGCTGCTTGAGGTATGACACATTTCTAACAAGACTTGGTAATGCTGGAAGCTGTCATTTTCCCTATGGGATCCGGTAAGCCATTTTCTTAATTTTCAATATAAGAATACAAGGGCTTCACAAGGGCTTTAAAGACTGGTAGACATTTTTCTGGGCCAAAACGATTACTATATAAGCATGTTTAATGGTTTATAACTTAGGAGAGTTATTTTAATCTTGGCAAATTGTTAAAAAAACGGACAGGCACTGTATTGGACACCTTTTTCACTGGGGGCCTTTTCTAGTCATAGGCAGAGCCTCATTTTCGCGCCACTAATGCGCAGTTGTTTTTGAGAAGCAAGGCATGCAGATGCATGTGTGAGGTGCTCAGATCCACTGAAAAAGCTTATTGAAGGCGTCATTTGGTATTGTATTCCCCTCTGGGCTTGGTTGGGTCTCAGCAAAGCAGATACCAGGGACTGTATAGGGGTTAAATGTAAAAATGGCTCCGGTTCCGTTATTTTAAGAGTTAAAGCTTTCAAATTTGGTGTGCAATACTTTTAAGCCTTTATGACACTGTGGTGAAATTTTGGTGAATTTTGAACATTTCCTTCATACTTTTGCGTATATTCAGTAAAAAAGTGTGTTCAGTTTAAAATTTAAAGAGACAGTAACGGTTTTATTTTAAAACGTTTTTTGTGCTTTGTTACCAAGTTTATGCCTATTAACATGTCTGAACTATCAGATAGACGATGTTCTGTATGTTCGGAAGCCAAGGTTCCTATCCATTTAAATATATGTGATAAATGTGACAAACAAAGTAGGGACAATGATACCACTGATAATAATGTTGCCCAAAACGATTCCTTAAGTGAGGGGAGTAAGCATGGTACTGCATCATCCCCTTCTATGTCTACACCAGTCTTGCCCACTCAGGAGGCCCCTAGAACATCTAGTGCGCCAATCCTCCTTACTATGCAACAATTAACGGCTGTAATGGATAATTCTATTAAACACATTTTCTTCTGTTATGTGTGATCAGTCCACGGGTCATCATTACTTCTGGGATATAACTCCTCCCCAACAGGAAATGCAAGAGGATTCACCCAGCAGAGCTGCATATAGCTCCTCCCCTCTACGTCACTCCCAGTCATTCTCTTGCACCCAACGACTAGATAGGATGTGTGAGAGGACTATGGTGATTATACTTAGTTTTTATAACTTCAATCAAAAGTTTGTTATTTTACAATAGCACCGGAGCGTGTTATTGCCTCTCTGGCAGAGTTTGAAGAAGAATCTACCAGAGTTTTTACTATGATTTTAACCGGAGTAGTTAAGATCATATTGCTGTTTCTCGGCCATCTGAGGGAGGTAAAAGCTTCAGATCAGGGGACAGCGGGCAGATGAATCTGCATTGAGGTATGTAGCAGTTTTTATTTTCTGAATGGAATTGATGAGAAAATCCTGCCATACCGTTATAATGACATGTATGTATACTCTACACTTCAGTATTCTGGGGATGGTATTTCACTGGAATTACTCTGTTAAAAGTACATTAAACCTTTTAATAGGTTTTTATTATGTTAAACGTTTTTTGCTGGAATGTAGAATCGTTTGCATTTTCTGAGGTACTGAGTGAATAAATGTTTGGGCATTATTTTTCCACTTGGCAGTTGCTTGTTTTAATTGTGACAGTTTCGTTTCTCTCTCACTGCTGTGTGTGAGGGGGAGGGGCCGTTTTTGGCGCTCTTTGCTACGCATCAAAAATTTCCAGTCAGTTACTCTTGTATTTCCTGCATGATCCGGTTCATCTCTAACAGAACTCAGGGGTCTTCAAACTTCTTTGGAGGGAGGTAGATTCTCTCAGCAGAGCTGTGAGACTTATATATTGACTGTGATTAAAAACGTTGCTCTGTAATTTTTATGTTTCAAATTTAATTATTGTTACTTTACTAATGGGAACAAACCTTTGCTAAAAGTTGTGTTGTTTTTAAGGATTGATGTTATAACTGTTTTTCAGTTCATTATTTCAACTGTCATTTAATCGTTTAGTGTTTCTTTGAGGCACAGTACGTTTTTGTTAAATAAGATTGTAACCAAGTTGCAAGGTTATTGCTAGTGTGTTAAACATGTCTGATTCAGAGGAAGATACCTGTGTCATTTGTTCCAATGCCAAGGTGGAGCCCAATAGAAATTTATGTACTAACTGTATTGATGCTACTTTAAATAAAAGCCAATCTGTACAAATTGAACAAATTTCACCAAACAGCGAGCCGACTAACTCGCCTCACGTGTCAGTACCTGCATCTCCCGCCCGGGAGGTGCGTGATATTGTGGCGCCTAGTACATCTGGGCGGCCATTACAGATAACATTACAAGATATGGCTACTGTTATGACTGAAGTTTTGGCTAAATTACCAGAACTAAGAGGCAAGCGTGATCACTCTGGGGTGAGAACAGAGTGCGCTGATAATACTAGGGCCATGTCTGATACTGCGTCACAGCTTGCAGAGCATGAGGACGGAGAGCTTCATTCTGTGGGTGACGGTTCTGATCCAAACAGATTGGATTCAGATATTTCAAATTTTAAATTTAAATTGGAGAACCTCCGTGTATTACTAGGGGAGGTTTTAGCGGCTCTTAATGATTGTAACACTGTTGCAATACCAGAGAAATTGTGTAGGTTGGATAAATACTTTGCGGTACCGGCGAGTACTGACGTTTTTCCTATACCTAAGAGACTAACTGAAATTGTTACTAAGGAGTGGGATAGACCCGGTGTGCCGTTCTCACCCCCTCCGATATTTAGAAAGATGTTTCCAATAGACGCCACCACACGGGACTTATGGCAAACGGTCCCTAAGGTGGAGGGAGCAGTTTCTACTTTAGCTAAGCGTACCACTATCCCGGTGGAGGATAGCTGTGCCTTTTCAGATCCAATGGATAAAAAATTAGAGGGTTACCTTAAGAAAATGTTTGTTCAACAAGGTTTTATATTGCAACCCCTTGCATGCATCGCGCCGATTACGGCTGCGGCAGCATTTTGGATTGAGTCTCTGGAAGAGAACCTTAGTTCAGCTACGCTGGACGACATTACGGACAGGCTTAGAGTCCTTAAACTAGCTAATTCATTCATTTCGGAGGCCGTAGTACATTTAACCAAACTTACGGCTAAGAACTCAGGATTCGCCATTCAGGCACGTAGGGCGCTGTGGCTAAAATCCTGGTCAGCTGATGTAACTTCTAAGTCCAAATTACTTAATATACCTTTCAAGGGGCAAACTTTATTTGGGCCCGGTTTGAAAGAAATTATCGCTGACATTACAGGAGGTAAGGGCCACGCCCTGCCTCAAGACAAAGCCAAAGCTAAGGCTAGACAGTCTAATTTTCGTCCCTTTCGGAATTTCAAAGCAGGAGCAGCACCAACTTCCACTGCACCAAAACAGGAAGGAGCTGTTGCTCGTTACAGACAAGGCTGGAAACCTAACCAGTCCTGGAACAAGGGCAAGCAGGCCAGGAAACCTGCTGCTGCCCCAAAGACAGCATGAACCGAGGGCCCCCGATCCGGGACCGGATCTAGTGGGGGGCAGACTCTCTCTCTTCGCCCAGGCTTGGGCAAGAGATGTTCAGGATCCCTGGGCGCTAGAGATCATATCTCAGGGATACCTTCTAGACTTCAAATTCTCTCCCCCAAGAGGGAGATTTCATCTGTCAAGGTTGTCAACAAACCAGATAAAAAAAAGAAGCGTTTCTACGCTGTGTACAAGATCTGTTATTAATGGGAGTGATCCATCCGGTTCCGCGGTCGGAACTAGGACAAGGGTTTTACTCAAACCTGTTTGTGGTTCCCAAAAAAGAGGGAACTTTCAGGCCAATCTTGGATTTAAAGATCCTAAACAAATTCCTAAGAGTTCCATCGTTCAAAATGGAAACTATTCGGACAATCTTACCCATGATCCAAAAGGGTCAGTACATGACCACAGTGGATTTAAAGGATGCTTACCTTCACATACCGATTCACAAAGATCATTACCGGTATCTAAGGTTTGCCTTCTTAGACAGGCATTACCAGTTTGTAGCTCTTCCATTCGGATTGGCTACGGCTCCAAGAATCTTCACAAAGGTTCTGGGTGCCCTTCTGGCGGTACTAAGACCGCGAGGAATTTCGGTAGCTCCGTACCTAGACGACATTCTGATACAAGCTTCAAGCTTTCAAACTGCCAAGTCTCATACAGAGTTAGTTCTGGCATTTCTAAGGTCGCATGGATGGAAAGTGAACGAAAAGAAGAGTTCTCTCTTTCCTCTCACAAGAGTTCCATTCTTGGGGACTCTTATAGATTCTGTAGAAATGAAGATTTATCTGACAGAAGACAGATTAACAAAGCTTCTAAATGCATGCCGTGTCCTTCATTCCATTCAACTCCCGTCAGTAGCTCAATGCATGGAGGTGATCGGCTTAATGGTAGCAGCAATGGACATAGTACCCTTTGCACGTCTACATCTCAGACCGCTGCAATTGTGCATGCTGAGTCAGTGGAATGGGGATTACTCAGACTTGTCCCCTACTCTGAATCTGGATCAAGAGACCAGAAAATCTCTTCTATGGTGGCTTTCTCGGCCACATCTGTCCAGGGGGATGCCATTCAGCAGGCCGGACTGGACAATTGTAACAACAGACGCCAGCCTACTAGGTTGGGGCGCTGTCTGGAATTCTCTGAAGGCTCAGGGACAATGGAATCAGGAGGAAAGTCTCCTGCCAATAAACATTCTGGAATTGAGAGCAGTTCTCAATGCCCTTCTGGCTTGGCCTCAGTTAAAAACTCGGGGGTTCATCAGGTTTCAGTCGGACAACATCACGACTGTAGCTTACATCAACCATCAAGGAGGGACAAGAAGCTCCCTAGCAATGATGGAAGTATCAAAGATAATTCGCTGGGCAGAGTCTCACTCTTGCCACCTGTCAGCAATCCACATCCCGGGAGTGGAGAACTGGGAGGCGGATTTCTTGAGTCGCCAGACTTTTCATCCGGGGGAGTGGGAACTTCATCCGGAGGTCTTTGCCCAAATACTTCGACGTTGGGGCAAACCAGAGATAGATCTCATGGCGTCTCGCCAGAACGCCAAACTTCCTCGCTACGGGTCCAGATCCAGGGATCCGGGAGCGGTTCTGATAGATGCTTTGACAGCACCTTGGAACTTCGGGATGGCTTATGTGTTTCCACCCTTCCCGCTGCTTCCTCGATTGATTGCCAAAATCAAACAGGAGAGAGCATCAGTGATTCTAATAGCGCCTGCATGGCCACGCAGGACTTGGTATGCAGATCTAGTGGACATGTCATCCTGTCCGCCTTGGTCCCTACCTCTAAGACAGGACCTTCTGATACAGGGTCCATTCAAACATCAAAATCTAACTTCTCTGAAGCTGACTGCTTGGAAATTGAACGCTTGATTTTATCAAAACGTGGTTTTTCTGAGTCGGTTATTGATACCCTGATACAGGCTAGGAAGCCTGTTACCAGAAGGATTTACCATAAGATATGGCGTAAATACCTATACTGGTGCGAATCCAAAGGTTACTCCTGGAGTAAGGTTAGGATTCCTAGGATATTGTCCTTTCTACAAGAAGGTTTAGAAAAGGGTTTATCGGCTAGCTCATTAAAGGGACAGATCTCAGCTCTGTCCATCTTGTTACACAGGCGTCTGTCAGAAAATCCAGACGTCCAGGCCTTTTGTCAGGCTTTAGCTAGGATCAAGCCTGTGTTTAAAACTGTTGCTCCGCCATGGAGTTTAAACCTTGTTCTTAACGTTCTACAAGGAGTTCCGTTTGAACCCCTTCATTCCATTGATATAAAGTTGTTATCTTGGAAAGTGTTATTTTTAATGGCTATTTCTTCGGCTCGGAGAGTCTCTGAGTTATCAGCTTTACATTGTGATTCTCCTTATTTGATTTTTCATTCAGATAAGGTAGTTCTGCGTACAAAACCTGGGTTCTTACCTAAGGTAGTCACTAACAGGAACATCAATCAAGAGATCGTGGTGCCTTCCCTGTGCCCGAATCCTTCTTCAAAGAAGGAACGTCTTCTACACAATCTGGATGTAGTTCGTGCCCTCAAGTTCTACTTGCAGGCAACTAAGGATTTTCGACAAACGTCTTCCCTGTTTGTCGTGTACTCTGGTCAGAGGAGAGGTCATAAGGCTTCGGCTACCTCTCTCTCCTTCTGGCTTCGTAGCATAATTCGTTTAGCCTATGAGACTGCTGGACAGCAGCCTCCTGAAAGAATTACAGCTCATTCTACTAGAGCTGTGGCTTCCACTTGGGCCTTTAAGAATGAGGCCTCTGTTGAACAGATTTGCAAGGCTGCAACTTGGTCTTCGCTTCATACTTTTTCCAAATTTTACAAATTTGACACTTTTGCTTCTTCGGAGGCTATTTTTGGGAGAAAGGTTCTTCAGGCAGTGGTTCCTTCTGTATAATGAGCCTGCCTATCCCTCCCGTCATCCGTGTACTTTTGCTTTGGTATTGGTATCCCAGAAGTAATGATGACCCGTGGACTGATCACACATAACAGAAGAAAACATAATTTATGCTTACCTGATAAATTCCTTTCTTCTGTTGTGTGATCAGTCCACGGCCCACCCTGTTTTTTAAGGCAGGTAAATATCTTTTAAATTATACTCCAGTCACCACTTCACCCTTGGTTTCTCCTTTCTCGTTGATTCTTGGTCGAATGACTGGGAGTGACGTAGAGGGGAGGAGCTATATGCAGCTCTGCTGGGTGAATCCTCTTGCATTTCCTGTTGGGGAGGAGTTATATCCCAGAAGTAATGATGACCCGTGGACTGATCACACAACAGAAGAAAGGAATTTATCAGGTAAGCATAAATTATGTTTTAGCCAAAATGCCCACTTATCAGCGAAAGCGCGACTTCTCTGTTTTAGATACTGAAGAGCATGAGGACGCTGATGATAATGGTTCTGACATGCCCTTACACCAGTCTGAAGGGGCTAGGGAGGTTTTGTCTGAGGGAGAAATTTCAGATTCAGGAAAAATTTCTCAACAAGCTGAACCTGATGTTATTACATTTAAATTTAAATTGGAACATCTCCGCGCTCTGCTTAAGGAGGTGTTATCTACTCTGGATGATTGTGACAATTTGGTCATTCCAGAGAAATTATGTAAAATGGACAGGTTCCTAGAGGTCCCGGTGCCCCCCGAAGCTTTTCCTATACCCAAGCGGGTGGCGGACATTGTAAATAAAGAATGGGAAAGGCCCGGCATACCTTTTGTCCCTCCCCCTATATTTAAGAAATTATTTCCTATGGTCGACCCCAGGAAGGACTTATGACAGACAGTCCCCAAGGTCGAGGGGGCGGTTTCTACTCTAAACAAACGCACCACTATCCCTATAGAAGATAGTTGTGCTTTTAAAGATCCTATGGACAAAAAATTAGAGGGTTTGCTTAAAAAGATGTTTGTTCAGCAAGGTTACCTTCTACAACCAATTTCATGCATTGTTCCTGTCACTACAGCAGCGTGTTTCTGGTTCGAGGAACTAGAAAAGTCGCTCAATCAAGCATCCTCTTATGAGGAGGTTATGGGCAGAGTTCAAGCACTTAAGTTGGCTAACTCTTTTAGCTTAGACGCCACTTTGCAATTAGCTAGATTAGCGGCGAAAAATTCAGGGTTTGCTATTGTGGCGCGCAGAGCGCTTTGGCTAAAGTCTTGGTCAGCGGATGCGTCCTCCAAGAACAAATTACTTAACATACCTTTCAAGGGGAAAACGCTGTTTGGCCCTGACTTGAAAGAGATTATTTCAGATATCACTGGGGGTAAGGGCCACGCCCTTCCTCAGGATAGGTCTTTTAAGGCTAAAAATAAACCAAATTTTCGTCCCTTTCGCAGAAACGGACCAGCCTCAAGTTCTACATCCTCTAAGCAAGAGGGTAATACTTCTCAAACCAAGCCAGCCTGGAGGCCAATGCAAGGCTGGAACAAAGGTAAGCAGGCCAAGAAACCTGCCAATGCTACCAAGACAGCATGAGATGTTGGCCCCCGATCCGGGACCGGATCTGGTGGGGGGCAGACTTTCTCTCTTCGCTCAGGCTTGGGCAAGAGATGTTCTGGATCCTTGGGCGCTAGAAATAGTCTCCCAAGGTTATCTTCTGGAATTCAAGGAACTACCCCCAAGGGGAAAGTTCCACAGGTCTCAATTGTCTTCAGATCACATAAAAAGACAGGCATTCTTACATTGTGTAGAAGACCTGTTAAAGATGGGAGTGATTCATCCTGTTCCATTAGGAGAACAAGGGATGGGATTCTACTCCAATCTGTTCATAGTTCCCAAAAAAGAGGGAACATTCAGACCAATCTTAGATCTCAAGATCCTAAACAAATTTCTCAAGGTTCCATCGTTCAAAATGGAAACCATTCGGACAATTCTTCCTACCATCCAGGAAGGTCAATTCATGACCACGGTGGATTTAAAGGATGCGTATCTACATATTCCTATCCACAAGGAACATCATCGGTTCCTAAGGTTCGCCTTTCTGGACAAGCATTACCAGTTTGTGGCACTTCCATTCGGATTGGCCACTGCTCCAAGAATTTTCACAAAGGTACTAGGGTCCCTTCTAGCGGTGCTAAGACCAAGGGGCATTGCAGTAGTACCTTACTTGGACGACATACTGATTCAAGCGTCGTCTCTACCACAAGCAAAGGCTCATACGGACATTGTCCTGGCCTTTCTCAGATCTCACGGGTGGAAAGTGAACGTAGAAAAAAGTTCTCTATCTCCGTCAACAAGAGTTCCCTTCTTGGGAACAATAATAGACTCCTTAGAAATGAGGATTTTTCTGACAGAGGCCAGAAAATCAAAACTTCTAAGCTCTAAGTACTTCATTCTGTTCTTCTTCCTTCCATAGCGCAGTGCATGGAAGTAATAGGTTTGATGGTCGCGGCAATGGACATAGTTCCTTTTGCGCGAATTCATCTAAGACCATTACAACTGTGCATGCTCAGTCAGTGGAATGGGGATTATACAGATTTGTCTCCGACGATACAAGTAGATCAGAGGACCAGAGATTCACTCCGTTGGTGGCTGACCCTGGACAACCTGTCACAAGGGATGAGCTTCCGCAGACCAGAGTGGGTCATTGTCACGACCGACGCCAGTCTGGTGGGCTGGGAACCCCTGAAAGCTCAGGGTCTTTGGTCTCGGGAAGAATCTCTTCTCCCGATAAATATTCTGGAACTGAGAGCGATATTCAATGCTCTCAAGGCTTGGCCTCAGCTAGCAAAGGCCAAATTCATACGGTTTCAATCAGACAACATGACGACTGTTGCGTATATCAACCATCAGGGGGGAACAAGGAGTTCCCTGGCGATGGAAGAAGTGACCAAAATAATTCAATGGGCGGAGACTCCTGCCACTTGTCTGCAATCCACATCCCAGGAGTGGAAAATTGGGAAGCGGATTTTCTGAGTCGTCAGACATTTCATCCGGGGGAGTGGGAAATCTTTGCCCAAATAATTCAATTGTGGGGCATTCCAGACATGGATCTGATGGCGTCTCGTCAGAACTTCAAGGTTCCTTGCTACGGGTCCAGATCCAGGGATCCCAAGGCGACTCTAGTGGATGCACTAGTAGCACCTTGGAGCTTCAACCTAGCTTATGTGTTTCCACCGTTTCCTCTCATTCCCAGGCTGGTAGCCAGGATCAAACAGGAGAGGGTATCGGTGATCTTGATAGCTCCTGCGTGGCCACGCAGGACTTGGTATGCAGATCTGGTGAATATGTCATCGGCTCCACCATGGAAGCTACCTTTGAGACAGGACCTTCTTGTTCAAGGTCCGTTCGAACATCCGAATCTGGCCTCACTCCAACTGACTGCTTGGAGATTGAACGCTTGATTTTATCAAAGCGAGGGTTCTCAGATTCTGTCATTGATACTCTTGTTCAGGCTAGAAAGCCTGTAACTAGGAAAATCTACCATAAAATATGGAAAAAATATATCTGTTGGTGTGAATCTAAAGGATTCCCATGGAACAAGATAAAAAATTCCTAAGATTCTATCCTTTCTTCAAGAAGGTTTGGAGAAAGGATTATCTGCAAGTTCTTTGAAGGGACAGATTTCTGCTTTATCTGTTTTACTTCACAAAAAGCTGGCGACTGTGCCAGATGTTCAAGCTTTTGTTCAGGCTCTGGTTAGAATCAAGCCTGTTTACAAACCTTTGACTCCTCCTTGGAGTCTCAATTTAGTTCTTTCAGTTCTTCAGGGGGTTCCGTTTGAACCCCTACATTCCGTTGATATCAAGTTATTATCTTGGAAAGTTTTGTTTTTGGTTGCAATTTCTTCTGCTAGAAGAGTTTCAGAGTTATCTGCTCTGCAGTGTTCTCCTCCTTATCTGGTGTTCCATGCAGATAAGGTGGTTTTGCGTACTAAACCTGGTTTTCTTCCGAAAGTTGTTTCTAACAAAAATATTAACCAGGAGATAGTCGTGCCTTCTTTGTGTCCGAATCCAGTTTCAAAGAAGGAACGTTTGTTGCACAATTTGGATGTAGTTCGTGCTCTAAAATTCTATTTAGAGGCTACAAAGGATTTCAGACAAACATCTTCTTTGTTTGTTGTTTATTCTGGTAAAAGGAGAGGTCAAAAAGCAACTTCTACCTCTCTCTCTTTTTGGCTTAAAAGCATCATCCGATTGGCTTATGAGACTGCCGGACGGCAGCCTCCTGAAAGAATCACAGCTCATTCCACTAGGGCTGTGGCTTCCACGTGGGCCTTCAAGAACGAGGCTTCTGTTGATCAGATATGTAAGGCAGCGACTTGGTCTTCACTGCACACTTTTGCCAAATTTTACAAATTTGATACTTTTGCTTCTTCTGAGGCTATTTTTGGGAGAAAGGTTTTGCAAGCCGTGGTGCCTTCCACCTAGGTGACCTGATTTGCTCCCTCCCATCATCCGTGTCCTAAAGCTTTGGTATTGGTTCCCACAAGTAAGGATGACGCCGTGGACCGGACACACCTATGTTGGAGAAAACAGAATTTATGTTTACCTGATAAATTACTTTCTCCAACGGTGTGTCCGGTCCACGGCCCGCCCTGGTTTTTTAATCAGGTCTGATGATTTATTTTCTCTAACTACAGTCACCACGGTATCATATGATTTCTCCTATGCAAATATTCCTCCTTTACGTCGGTCGAATGACTGGGGAAGGCGGAGCCTAGGAGGGATCATGTGACCAGCTTTGCTGGGCTCTTTGCCATTTCCTGTTGGGGAAGAGAATATCCCACAAGTAAGGATGACGCCGTGGACCGGACACACCGTTGGAGAAAGTAATTTATCAGGTAAACATAAATTCTGTTTTTTTATTATATTTTATGTTAAAATAGATTACATTTTAGAAATGAAATACAAGCATCCATATTTTGTCTCTATGCAAATTGACATGCTCTAATTTGTTCAAACCTGATCTGTATGTATAATACAAAGCTATGAGCTTTTGCTGTTTTTGCCAGCACTGCTTTCTACTGTAGATATTAGGTTACAGGTGAAACTCAGAATCAAGGAGTTTCGTGGGAAGTATTTGATTTATTAAACAAGACATGATCATGAACTTCAGTCACCATGATGTATTGTTCAATAATGCACTGATATCTGAAGCACGTTGTATACAAATATTTATTTTGGTAGCTCATCCTCTAATTTAACACCTGCTTGATATACCGTGGAGTGTATTCTACTGCATTCTACTTGAATGATTAGTGATTGCTTTATTAGTGCAGCAGTTTATTTATATCTGCCTCTAAATGACTACAGCAGAGGAGATCAACAATACTGGATGCATTTCAAGTAGTGTGTTCTTAGACTGTAAAATAATGCACATTTTGCTACCAAAACATTTTGGATGTTTTAGGGGGCGTTTAACAATTATTTTGGTAGCAAAATGTTTGTTTTATTAATACTCAATACTATCTCTGCTTTTAGTCATCACTTGTCGGAAGACAAATTTCAGTGGCCAATTTCTCACAACAAAATGTTTGCTCTCCCCTTGTTACAGGTTGGGAAACTAATTGAACTGTTGGCTGGGAAGGCTGGCGTTCTTGACGGGCGGTTTCACTATGGAACGGCCTTTGGAGGCAGCAAAGTTAAAGATGTGTGCGAAGATCTCATTCGTTATGGCTACAACTACTTAGGAAAAGATTATGTAACATCTGGAATCACTGGGTAGGAATCTGCTGCATTATTTAGGTTTTTATTATAGTATTATGTTAGATGTTCTTAAGCATTTTTTTTTATTTTATTTTTAACAAAGTAGGATATGCAGCAAAAAAGAAGAAATATCTCAACATATCAGATCTTTCATTTATATTAGAACAGTAAATAATAAGATAAAAATCTATTTAAATGTGTTTCTTTACATACTTAACCCTTTATTTCTACTCCAGTGTTTTATTAATATGAAGCTGGTAAAAGTAATTTATTTATTTGACTGTTTACTTTCCACCTTTCTCCTGTTAAGTGTAGTCAGTCCACGGGTCATCCATTACTTATGGGATATTAACTCCTCCCCAACAGGAAGTGCAAGAGGATCACCCAAGCAGAGCTGCTATATAGCTCCTCCCCTCTACGTCACACCCAGTCATTCTCTTGCACCCAACTAATAGATAGGATGTGTGAGAGGACTGTGGTGATTAAACTTAGTTTTTATATCTTCAATCAAAAGTTTGTTATTTTAAAACGGCACCGGAGTGTGTTGTTTTTCTTCTCAGGCAGAATTTGAAGAAGAATCTACCTGAGTTTTTCTTGTATGATCTTAGCGGACGTAACTAAGATCCATTTGCTGTTCTCGGCCATTCTGAGGAGTAAGGTAACTTCAGATCAGGGGACAGCGGGCAGGTTCACCTGCAAAGAGGTATGTTGCAGTATATTATTTTCTAAGGAATGGAATTGACTGAGAAAATACTGCTAATACCGATATAATGTAAGTACAGCCTTAAATGCAGTAGTAGCAACTGGTATCAGGCTGATATGTATGTATGTTTACACTTAAGTATTTCTGGGGAATGGCACTTCACTGGGAAAATACTGTATGCATATAACTTTTAGCCTAACTTGCAGTGTGAACGACTAGCAGCAGGCTTTTAATGACATTTCATAAATTAGATTTTAAACGTTTGCTGGCATGTTAAATCGTTTAATTATCTGAGGTACTTGGTGAAAAATTGTTTTGGGCATTATTTTCCACATGGCTGTCGTTTGTTTTAATTTAAAACAGTTTACTGAGCTTCCCTCACTGTTGTATTGTGAGTGGGAGGGGCCTATTTTGGCGCTTTTACTACGCATCAGAAATTCAGTCACAGTCTGTCTTTTTCTCCCTGCATGATCCAGGACGTCTCCACAGAGCTCAGGGGTCTTCAAAACTAGTTTTGAGGGAGGTAATCACTCACAGCAGACCTGTGAGACTGTGCTTTGACTGTGATAAAAACGCTTATATTTTCAATTGTTATACGTTTTTTCTGATATTAAGGGTTAATCATCCATTGCTTATGTGTGCAATCCTTTGCTAAATTTATGCTTTTACTGTGAAAATTTGGTCTCTATAACTAATCCGGTTCATTGTTATTCAACCGTGACAGTTTTTCTGTGCTTCTTAAAGGCACAGTAACGTTTTGCATATTGCTTGTAAATTTAGTTGAAAAGTATTTCCAAGCTTGCTAGTCTAATTGCTAGTTTGTTAAACATGTCTGACACAGAGGAATCTCTTTGTGCAATATGTTCAAAAGCCAAGGTGGAGCCCAATAGAAATTTATGTACTAATTGCATTGATGCTACTTTAAATAAAAGTCAATCTGTACATGTTAAGCAACATTCACCAGACAACGAGGGGGAAGTTATGCCGACTAACTTGCCTCACGTGTCAGTACCTGCATCTCCCGCTCAGGAGGTGCGTGATATTGTAACGCCAAGTTCATCAGGGCGGCCATTACAAATCACTCTACAAGACATGGCTAATGTTATGACTGAAGTTTTGTCTAAATTGCCAGAACTTAGGGGTAAACAAGATCACTCTGGGGTGAGAACAGAGTGCGCTGATAATGCTAGGGCCATGTCTGATACTGCGTCACAGTTTGCAGAACATGAGGACGGAGAGCTTCATTCTGCGGGTGACGGATCTGATCCAAATAAACTGGATTCAGACATTTCAAATTTTAAGTTTAAGCTGGAAAACCTCCGTGTATTGCTAGGGGAGGTGTTAGCGGCTCTGAATGATTGTAACACAGTTGCAATCCCAGAGAAAATGTGTAGGTTGGATAAATATTTTGCGGTACCGACGAGTACTGACGTTTTTCCTATACCTAAGAGACTTACTGAAATTGTTACTAAGGAGTGGGATAGACCCGGTGTGCCTTTCTCACCCCCTCCTATATTCAGAAAAATGTTTCCAATAGACGCCACCACACGGGACTTATGGCAAACGGTCCCTAAGGTGGAGGGAGCAGTTTCTACTTTAGCTAAGCGTACCACTATCCCGGTGGAGGATAGCTGTGCCTTTTCAGATCCAATGGATAAAAAGTTAGAGGGTTACCTTAAGAAAATGTTTGTTCAACAAGGTTTTATATTGCAACCCCTTGCATGCATTGCGCCTGTCACGGCTGCGGCAGCATTTTGGTTTGAGTCTCTGGAAGAGACCCTTGACTCAGCGCCATTAGACGAGATTACACACAAGCTTAAAACCCTTAAGCTAGCTAATTCATTTATTTCTGATGCCGTAGTACATTTAACTAAACTTACGGCTAAGAATTCCGGATTCGCCATTCAGGCACGTAGAGCGCTGTGGCTAAAATCCTGGTCAGCTGACGTAACTTCTAAATCTAAATTACTTAACATACCTTTCAAGGGGCAGACTTTATTCGGGCCCGGTTTGAAAGAAATTATCGCTGATATTACGGGAGGTAAAGGCCATGCCCTGCCTCAAGACAGAGCCAAACCTAGGGCTAGACAGTCTAATTTTCGTACCTTTCGTAACTTCAAGGCAGGAGCAGCATCCACTTCCTCTGCTCCAAAACAGGAAGGAGCTGTTGCTCGCTACAGACAAGGCTGGAAACCTAACCAGACCTGGAATAAGGGCAAGCAGGCCAGAAAGCCTGCTGCTGCCCCTAAGACAGCATGAAGTGAGGGCCCCCGATCCGGAAACGGATCTAGTGGGGGGCAGACTCTCTCTCTTCGCCCAGGCTTGGGCAAGAGATGTCCAGGATCCCTGGGCGTTGGAGATCATATCTCAGGGATATCTTCTGGACTTCAAAGCTTCTCCTCCACAAGGGACATTTCACCTTTCAAGGTTGTCAACAAACCAGATAAAGAAAGAGGTGTTTCTACGCTGTGTACAAGACCTTTTACTAATGGGAGTGATCCACCCAGTTCCGCGGTCGGAACACGGACAAGGGTTTTACTCAAATCTGTTTGTGGTTCCCAAAAAAGAGGGAACCTTCAGACCAATATTGGATTTAAAGATCCTAAACAAATTCCTAAGAGTTCCATCGTTCAAAATGGAAACTATTCGGACAATCTTACCCATGATCCAAAGAGGTCAGTACATGACCACAGTGGATTTAAAGGATGCTTACCTTCACATACCGATTCACAAAGAACATTACCGGTATCTAAGGTTTGCCTTCCTAGACAGGCATTACCAGTTTGTAGCTCTTCCCTTCGGGTTGGCTACGGCTCCAAGAATCTTTACAAAGGTTCTGGGCTCTCTTCTGGCGGTACTAAGACCGCGAGGAATTTCGGTAGCTCCGTACCTAGACGACATTCTGATACAAGCGTCAAGCTTCCAAACTGCCAAGTCTCATACAGAGTTAGTACTGGCATTTCTAAGGTCGCATGGGTGGAAAGTGAACGAGGAGAAGAGTTCTCTCTTACCACTCACAAGAGTTCCCTTCTTGGGGACTCTTATAGATTCTGTAGAAATGAAAATTTACCTGACAGAGGACAGGTTAACAAAGCTTCTAAATGCTTGCCGTGTCCTTCATTCCATTCAACACCCGTCAGTGGCTCAATGCATGGAGGTAATCGGCTTAATGGTAGCGGCAATGGACATAGTTCCTTTTGCACGCCTGCATCTCAGACCGCTGCAATTGTGCATGCTAAGTCAGTGGAATGGGGATTACTCAGATTTGTCCCCTATGCTGAATCTGGATCAAGAGACCAGAGATTCTCTTCTATGGTGGCTTTCTCGGCCACATCTGTCCAGGGGGATGCCCTTCAGCAGGCCAGACTGGACAATTGTAACAACAGACGCCAGCCTACTAGGTTGGGGCGCTGTCTGGAATTCCCTGAAGGCTCAGGGATCGTGGACTCAAGAGGAGAGTCTCCTTCCAATAAACATTCTGGAATTGAGAGCAGTTCTCAATGCCCTTCTGGCTTGGCCTCAATTAGCAACTCTGAGGTTCATCAGGTTTCAGTCGGACAACATCACGACTGTGGCTTACATCAACCATCAGGGAGGGACAAGGAGTTCCCTAGCGATGATGGAAGTATCAAAGATAATTCGCTGGGCAGAGTCTCACTCTTGCCACCTGTCAGCGATCCACATCCCAGGAGTGGAGAACTGGGAGGCGGATTTCCTAAGTCGCCAGACTTTTCATCCGGGGGAGTGGGAACTTCATCCGGAGGTCTTTGCCCAAATACTTCGTCGTTGGGGCAAACCAGATATGGATCTCATGGCGTCTCGCCAGAACGCCAAGCTTCCTTGTTACGGGTCCAGGGACCCGGGAGCGGTCCTGATAGATGCTTTGACAGCACCTTGGACCTTCAGGATGGCTTATGTGTTTCCACCCTTCCCGATGCTTCCTCGTTTGATTGCCAGGATCAAACAGGAGAAAGCATCGGTGATTCTAATAGCGCCTGCGTGGCCACGCAGGACCTGGTATGCAGATCTAGTGGACATGTCATCCTGTCCACCTTGGTCTCTGCCTCTGAGACAGGACCTTCTAAGCGTGGATTTTCGGAGTCAGTAATTGATACCTTAATACAGGCTAGGAAACCTGTTACCAGGAAGATTTACCATAAGATATGGCGTAAATACTTACACTGGTGCGAATCCAAGAGTTACTCATGGAGTAAGGTTAGGATTCTTAGGATATTGTCTTTTCTACAAGAAGGTTTAGAAAAGGGTTTATCTGCAAGTTCCTTAAAGGGACAGATCTCAGCTCTGTCCATCCTTTTACACAAACGTCTGTCAGAAGTTCCAGACGTTCAGGCTTTTTGTCAGGCTTTGGCTAGGATTAAGCCTGTGTTTAAGACTGTAGCTCCACCGTGGAGTTTAAACTTAGTTCTTAACGTTTTACAGGGGGTTCCGTTTGAACCCCTTCATTCCATTGATATCAAGCTGTTATCTTGGAAAGTTCTGTTTTTAATGGCTATTTCCTCGGCTCGTAGAGTCTCTGAGTTATCAGCCTTACATTGTGATTCTCCTTATCTGATTTTTCATTCAGATAAGGTAGTTCTGCGTACTAAACCTGGGTTCTTACCTAAGGTAGTCACTAACAAGAATATCAATCAAGAGATTGTTGTTCCATCATTGTGCCCTAACCCTTCTTCAAAGAAGGAACGACTTCTGCACAATCTAGACGTAGTCCGTGCCCTGAAATTTTATTTACAGGCAACTAAAGATTTTCGCCAAACTTCTTCCTTGTTTGTCGTTTATTCTGGACAGAAGAGAGGTCAAAAAGCATCTGCTACTTCTCTGTCCTTTTGGCTTCGTAGCATAATACGTTTAGCCTATGAGACTGCTGGACAGCAACCTCCTGAAAGGATTACAGCTCATTCTACTAGAGCTGTGGCTTCCACTTGGGCCTTTAAGAATGAGGCCTCTGTTGAACAGATTTGCAAGGCTGCAACTTGGTCTTCTCTTCATACTTTTTCCAAATTTTACAAATTTGACACTTTTGCTTCTTCGGAGGCTGTTTTTGGGAGAAAGGTTCTTCAGGCAGTGGTTCCTTCCGTATAAAGATCCTGCCTGTCCCTCCCGTCATCCGTGTACTTTAGCTTTGGTATTGGTATCCCATAAGTAATGGATGACCCGTGGACTGACTACACTTAACAGGAGAAAACATAATTTATGCTTACCTGAAATTCCTTTCTCCTGTAGTGTAGTCAGTCCACGGCCCGCCCTGTTTTTTATGGCAGGTCTAAATTTTAAATTATACTCCAGTCACCACTGCGCCCTATAGTTTCTCCTTTCTCGTTTGGTTTTCGGTCGAATGACTGGGTGTGACGTAGAGGGGAGGAGCTATATAGCAGCTCTGCTTGGGTGATCCTCTTGCACTTCCTGTTGGGGAGGAGTTAATATCCCATAAGTAATGGATGACCCGTGAACTGACTACACTACAGGAGAAAGGAATTTATCAGGTAAGCATAAATTATGTTTTTTGAGTCTGGAAAAAAGGGGGTTCACAATCTATGTCAAGTTGTTTTATTTTATTCCCAGCAAATAAAGAAGAAAAAGATTTAAAAAAAAAAAATGTGCAGGGAAGTGGGATTGTTTGCCAATTTTTAACCTCAGAGAGCTGCCACAGTGTGACAGAAGGGAAATTGGATTATGGGGCAGTGATAGAATCAATTCCAGTGAGAGGTTAGTCACAAGTCTGCCATAGGTGTCACAGGGGCCGGTCCCTTAGCCACCTCCTGTTGGTTAGTCTGTATACTCGTTACCTAGATCCTCTGCTGTGACTTACACAGCACTGGATGGGCTCTACTGGACAAAGTTTGTCTGCAGCGGGTAAGCACAGTAAAGTGGGTGCTGGTAAGGAAAGTACGGACACTGTACATGGCATTCACATAGCCCACATTATATTAGCAGGTAACATTTTATAATGTACATCATAGCCAGGGGACATTTTACAGACATACCACTTTATTTATTGTCTAGGGGTTTTAGGAGACAAGTTTTTGGACTAGGTTATTGCATTTTTATTTGTGCATGAACACATTTTGTCTGGCTGGTACGGTTTTTGCTTTTTTTTTTTTTCCTGTCCTCTCAGTTTACAGCATCCTTTGCAAGTTAGTATAGCAATGTTGCTCACTCTCATTTGTTCTGCACTGTCAGCTAATGGCTTCCTTGCTTATCAGTGTAGCACACTTTAGTTTTTATATTCCTTTACTGTGCATTTTAGCACTGCCTCTTCAAATGTATCCTAATCCCCTGACTGATAACTTGGTGTGTTTCATATTAAATTACAGACTTATCGTGGGTAAATTGCTCACTCTTTCATGGCAACTTGTCTAATAAAGTGGTGGTTTTAAATCTTGTCCCTGTGTTTTAAGAGTGCTATGTGCACACTGTGGTCCCTTGATAACAGGTAATATCATGCTGCTTGCGTCCGGTGTACTGATTTCCAGCCTTATCTTTGAAAGCATTTTGTCCTAATTGGGAAACTGTAACAACTAAGCATATGACTTAGCTGTATTTGTGATATGACTGCACTGGACAATGTTACCAGTCCTCAGGTTACTTCTCCCAATGCGTGCAAGCATGCCCCAACAACCGGTGGGGGACGTCATTACTACAGACTGCAGGCCTATTCTCATACAGGCCGCAGAAGGGCGGGGACGCTGATTCCCACCGATTTTGTGCCATTTCCGCTTCAGATCCACTGTGTAACAGTACTGTGGGAGAGCGGTAGTGACGTGGCTTGGTCTGTCCAGAGGTGGTAAGACACCCTAAACAAGTACTTAAAAAAGGGGATAAGTTTGGTGCATTGGGTCCAAGATATCCCGGATGTCTTTCATGTTCTCCCCCCCCCAGCATTTAAGAGGCTGTTTCCTGTTCCAGCTACGCACGTGGATTTCTGGAACAGCGTAAATAAGGTGGATGGTGCTGTTTCCAGCGCACAACTATCCCGCTTGAGACAAGTACTTCCTTTAGAGATCCTCTCAACAGAATACTCAAGGGATACCTCAGGAGAGTGTTTCTCCAGTCGGCGCACTGTTTCAACCAGCAGTGGGAATAGCTGCAGTCACAAGGGAAACAAAGTTGTGTGAGTCCTTAGCGGATCTGATTACGGTGGAAACTCCTTTAGAGGTGATCCAAGATCATACAATCCCTAAGGTTGGCAAACCACTTCATCAGGGATGCTATTCTGCAAATTATTTGCATTAACACGAAAAACTCTAGTTTTGGGGTTCTGCATAGGAGGGCCTTGTGGCTCAAATCCTGGTCAGCTGATAAGTAGTCTAGACTTCTCTGCTTGTCATTTAAGGATAAGTCCCCGTTTGGTCCAGGTCTGGACTCTATCATAGCCACAGTCACAGGTGAAAAGGGAGCTTTCCTGCTGCAGGACAAAAAAAATTTAAACCTAAAGGTTGTCCGGTGCAACATTTTCGTTACTTTCACAACAAGAATCACAGGACCGCAGAAACGGCTAAAACTGAGTCACCCAGGGCTACCTGGAAGCCCACTCAAGGTTGGAATAAGACCAAACAGCCCAAGAAGACTTCCCAATAACAAATCAGCATGATGGGATCACCCCCAACCTTGGACCAGGTCACGTGAGGGGCAGACTTTCTCTATTCGAAAAGGAATGGATTCAGTCCATCCAGGTCCCTTGGTTGCTGGACATTATTTGCCAGGGTTACAGAATAAGCTTTCGGACCCGTCCCCCAAGGGACTGCATTTTGCTGTCAAGGGTGTCTGGAAACCCAGTAAAAAGAGCTGCACTACTCCACTATGTGGAAGACCTATTTGCCAAGGTAATTATTCCAGTTCCCTCCACAGGAAAGGGGACAGGGATTCTACTCAAATCTCTATTGGTTCCCAAGAAAGAGGACACGTTCCGCCCTATACTTGACCTAAATGGGTTAAACAGGTTTGTAAGAGTTACCACCTTCAAAATGGAAGATGAAAGAAACAAGAGAGGCGCCTGTGTGTACCAGTAAAAAACCAAATGATAATTTTCAAAGAGCCCTAATCAGGGTACTCACATTTGCAAAGAGCACTCAGACAGTGCTATTGGGAACAGGCTGGATGTTTGACAGCAACCCAGCTCACTGATTGCAGAAACAAAATGACATCAAATCTGGAGCAGATAAGACAAAACAGGGCACCTGTGTGTACCAGTAATAAACCAAAAAGATATCAGTGTAGATTCTCATTCAGTATACTCACATTTGTGAAGAGCACTCAGACAGTGCTATTAGGCACAAGCTGGATATTTAGCAGCAAACCAGCTTACTGATATGATGGTAACACAGGCACTGGAACACAGGGACACAGGAACATAGATACTCTAAAAAATATAGAAGAGTCTCAAAGGATAGGGACTATAAACTAAAACTGCAGAATAGACTGCAACAAATACAGCCTATAACTCCCTAAGGAGTAACAGGTAGGTAGGAAAGGCACGGTTCCAATGTATAATGAACACAATTTAAAATTGATTTATTGTAAATCGAAAATACAAAAAATACAGATAAAAATATTAAAAAATGGAACCAGAAGTCAGGGGTTGCTAGCTACCCTCCTTCAAATATACAATGCGTTTGTCAGTGCTTTACCACACTGTTTCATCAGGCATATAAACTGAGCTGTGAATAGCCTTTAAATACCTTTCCTAACTAAACCAATACTAACAAATTTGAAGCCTGTACAAAATATCACACACACCTGTGGTCAACCCCTCCTACCATGGGAAGTTCCACAGGATTTGTAACCCTTTGTGTGTTGTGTATGTTTCATCCTCCATAAATGATTAATAAATGGTCAGATATTGTTAATCATATTGTTATTTACATATAAGTGTAAAAAAGGTTTTGAATAAAAAACTAAATAAAAATTTAACTAAAGCTAATTAGTGACACACTCAAAAAATCTTTGCTTAATGAAAATGGCATCTCTACTTTGAATATACACCTATGCACAGAGTCTCAAGGTAATCATATCAACACTCATGGGAATTATTTATTATTTTCAAAAATTCCCCACCTTTTTAACCCTATGATGTTGTCTGGGGTTCCATTCCTAATAAATATTGTTTTAAATGTGTTATTCAAACAGCCATGCTCCCATGGCTCTATTTTGTGTTGCAGAAAACAATCAAAAATATTTGATTATCTTATCTGTTGTGTTCTTTATTAATATAGTTTTAGATACATTACAAACATTCTTACTGTAAACCTGTCTCAATGTAAAGACAAATGGATCACTCATAAACTCTAAATGTAACATAAAATTAATGAACAAAATTAGCAGTAACTAACCAATCTGTGTAAGAATTCTGGCAGTTAATATTAACCCTAAGAAACTAAATACAGCTCACCAGCAGTAAACGCTATATTGTATTAGAATAAAGTTGTGTTTACACAAATACCACCTTGCATGAGTGTTGATATGATTACCTTGAGACTCTGTGCATAGGTGTATATTCAAAGTAGAGATGTAATTTTCATTAAGCAAAGATTTTTTGAGAGTCCCAAAAACCTTTTTTACACTTATATGTAAATAACAATATGATTAACAATTTCTGACCATTTATTAATCATTTATGGGGGATGAAACATACACAACATACAAAGGGTTACAAATCCTGTGGAACTCCCCATGGTAGGAGGGGTTGATCACAGGTGTGTGTGTTAATTTGTACAGGCTTCAAATGTGTCAGTATTGGTTTAGTTAGGAAAGGTATTTAAAGGCTATTCACAGCTCAGTTTATATGCCTGATGAAACAGTGTGGTAAAGCACTGAGAAACGCGTTGCATATTTGAAGGAGGGTAGCTAGCAACCCCTGCCTTCTGGTTCCATTGTTTTATATTTTTATCTGTATTATTTGTATTTTCAATTTACAGTAAATCAATTTTAATTTTTGTTCATTATACATTGGAACCGTGCCTTTCCTACCTACCTGTTACTCCTTAGGGAGTTATAGGCTGCATTTGTTGCAGTCTATTCTGCAGTTTTAGTTTATAGTCTCTATACTTTGAGACTCTTCTATATTTTTTGGAGTATCTATGTTCCTGTGTCCCTGTGTTCCAGTGCCTGTGTTACCATCATATCGGTAAGCTGTTTTGCTGCTAAATATCCAGCTTGTGCCTAATAGCACTGTCTGAGTGCTCTTCACAAATGTGAGTATACTGAATGAGAATCTACACTGATATCTTTTTGGTTTATTACTGGTACACACAGGCGCCATGTTTTGTCTTATCTTCTCCAGATTTTATGTAATTTTGTTTCTGCAATCAGTGAGCTGGGTTGCTGTCAAACATCCAGCCTGTTTCCAATAGCACTGTCTGAGTGCTCTTTGCAAATGTGAGTACCCTGATTAGGGCTCTTTGGAAATTATCATTTGGTTATTTACTAGTACACACAGGCGCCTCTCTTGTTTCTTTCATCTTCCAGATTCTTTGACATCCACATGTGAGGAGAGTGCAGCCTTACTGTATCATCGCCATCAGATCAAAACAACAATTGTCTTCACCTATCCTTGGTTGAACTACACAGATCTTATTGGACTTTGTTGCTTGTAAATGGGTTTATCCATATATAGCATTGGAATATTATATGTATATGTCTATTGTACCTAGAATTTTGGGTGTTGACAATACTACTACTGGTACTCACATATAACTGTTTTTGTGTGTGTGTATAGTGTGCATGCACATTGGTGTGTGTGTATATATATATATATATATATATATATATATATATGTGTGTGTGTGTGTGTATATACATATATAATTCATTTTTCATGTGTATGTGTTGGTAGATGGTTTTTGTGTTGATGTGTAGAGCTTACACACTCATTTATCATTGTCCTAATACACTTATTATAGTGCCCCCTATTTAGAGCTAGTTTATATTAGTCTCTTCAACAATCACCTTCAAAATGGAAAGCGATAAGATCCATCCTTCCCCTTTTTCAGGAGGGTCTGTTCATGTCTACAATAAATCTGAATAGATCTGAAGGACATCCAAATTCTGATACACAGGGATCACTACCGTTTCTACGGTTCACCTTCCTTGACTAACACTACCAGTTTGTTGCGCTTCCTTTTAGATTGGCCATGGCACCATGAGTGTTCACCAAGGTGCTGGGAGCCTTGCTGGCTTCGGTTTGTCTGCAGGGGATTGCAGTGGATCCTTAAACACACACAGAGGTTACTCTCATATCCTCGGACGCATGGTTGGAAGGTGAATTTAGAAAAGAGCTCCCTCGTCCCAGCTACGTGGGTAAATTTTTTGGAACGATCATAGACTCGGTCAGTATGTGCATTTACCTCACAGACCAGCTCAGGGAGAAGCTTCAGAGGGCATGTCATCTGCTTCAGTCCAATGCTCATCCTTCTGTAGCACAATGCATGGGGGTGGTAGGTCTCATGTTTGCGACATTGGATGCTATACAGTTTGCTTGCTTTCACCTGAGACCACCACAGTTGTGTATGCTCAGACAATGGAATGGAGATCATTCCGATCTGTCCCAATTCATCCCTCTGGACGCCCAGGCGAGAGAGAGTCTGGTTTGGTGGCAATCCCCAACCCCTGTTCTTCTAGGAACACTTCTCCATTGCCTATCCTGGATGATAATCACCACAGACGCAAGTCTGTCTGGGGTGTAGTGTGGGGTTCTCTGAGAGCCCAGGGAACCTGGTGTCAGAAGGAAGTATCTCTTCCAATCAACATTCCCAAATTGAGGGCTATTTACAATGTGCTTCTGGTGTGGCCTCAACTGGGTTCTCCCCAGCATATACGATTTCAGGCTTCTCTGACAGTGTGATTAATACTCCTATACAGGCTCACAAGCCTATCAATAGACGCATTTACCACAAGGTCTGGAGGACTTACCTTAACTGGTGTGGCTAGCGAGGTTTTTCTTGGCGTAGAGTGAGGACTCCGCGTATAATTCAGTTTCTCCAGGAGGGTCTGGAGAAGGGCCTGTCGGACAGTTCTATCAAGGGTCAGATCTCTGCCCTTTCCGTTCTGTTTCATAAGAATTAGGCTAGTTTGCCAGATGTTCAAGAGTTTGTTCAGTCTCTGGTCAGAACTACTTCAGGAAAGTTTACCTCTGTGAAAAGCACAACTGTGCTTAAATAGGCTGCTCCTAGGTGGTAACTCGCCATAGAACAAGCTACTGAGCTGTTGTTCATTCCTGGTACAGTGCTTCTCTTTTTGTATGCATTTGTATTATGACCTTGGGGAGGTCTCCCTAAGGGGGGAAACCAGACGTGGACTCCTTGCCCAGTGTGCTTAGAGGTATATGGAGTTGTCATGTTCCTTGTTCAGAGGAGAATGTCTTGGTATTTTGGTGCTGGAGTGACCGTACTTGGTCGGGATCAGACTGATATACTTCAGGAAAGTTTGCCACTGTGAAAAGCATAACTGGGCTAAAAGAGGCTGCTCTTAGGTTGTAACTCACCATAGAACAAGCTACTGAGCTTTTGTTCGTTCCTGGTAGAACGCTCCTCTCTTTGTATGCATATGGTCAGAATTAGACCTGTTTTCAAACCTGTTGCCCCTTCTTGGAGCCTGAATCTAGTTCTAAAGGTTCGTCAGAGGACTCAGTTTGAACCTCTGCTAGCTGTTGATATTGAGTTACTCACTTGGAAGGTGGTTTTTCTATTGGCTATTTCCTCTGCTCGCAGAGTTTCATAACGTCCAGCTTTGATGTGGGATCCTCAGTATCTGGTGATCCATCAGGATAAGGCTGTGTTGAGAACTCAAGCAGGCTTTCTTCCTAATATAGTGAATACTCCATATCAACAAGGAGATTGTGGTTCCTTCACTTTGTCCTAATCTGTCATCCTCAAAGGAGAGATTGTTAAATAATCTGGATGTGGTCAGAGTGCGGAAGTTCTACCTTCACACTACTAAGGAGTTTAGTCAGTCTTCTTCCTTATTCATCCTATATACTAGTAAGCACAAGGGGCAGAAGGCCTCAGCTGTAGCTTTTTCAAGAAGTGGGTCAAGAGCCCCCCTCAAGAATCACAGCACATTCCACTTATGTGGTGTCTACCACTTGGGCCTTCAAGAATGAGGCTTCAGTTGAACAGATTTGCAAAGTTGCAACTTGGTCTTCATTGCACACATTCACAAAGTTATAAATTTTATGTTTTTGCCTCATCAGAGGCTTTCTTTGGAAGAAGGGTTTTACAAGCGGTGGTGCCTAGTAATTAGGACTGCCTTCCCTATTTTCCTGTCCGACATTCGTGAACTCACTTCTTAGGTAGAAGTTTAGAATGTTCTGGTGGACTCAAACTGCCAATACAAGGAAAATAAAATGTATTCTTACCTGATAAATTTAATTTCCTTATTGGCAATGAGAGTCCACAACCCGGCCCGATTGCTAAAGGTGTAGTGGCGGCAGTTGTTTTTTTGAACCTCTGTACCCCTTGTATCTCTCTTCCCTTTTCCTTATCCTCGGCTTAACTACTGGAGGGTAGGGGAAGTTAGAGGGATATTTATAGTCTTGTTTGGGGTGTCTTTGCCACCTCCTGGTTGCTAGGTCGAGTAATTACCATAGGTAAAGAATGTTCTTGTGGACTCTCACAAGAAATAGAGATACAAGGGGTACAGAAGTGCAAAAAAACAACTGCCGCCACTACACCTTTAGCAATCGGGCGGGGTCGTGGACTCTCATTGCCAATAAGGAAATTAATTAATCAGGTAAGCATAAATGTTATGTTGCGCGTGTGCTATCCTCATATTGAAAGCAAAAAATGTGTTCTTTTTTTGTTTAATCTAAAAGATGCATTTGTATAATGTGTTAGCTCAGCTACATATGGTATGGTCTACTTTTTTTGTCCAACTTTTATAAATTAAATTAAAATTAATTATAAATTAAAACTTGGACATATATAGCTCAATTAAAGGGACACTAAACCCAATTTTTTTCTTTCATGATTCAGATAGAGCATGCAATTTTAAGCAACTTTCTAAATTACTCCTATTATCAATTTTTCTTCGTTCTCTTGCTATCTTTATTTAAAAAGCAGGAATATGATGCATAGGAGCCGGCCCATTTTTGGTTGAGAACCTGGGTTATGCTTGCTTATTTGTGGGTAAATGTAAGCCTCCAATATGCAAGCGCTATCCATGGTGCTGAACCTAAAATGGGCTGGCTGCTAAGATTTACATTCCTGCTTTTAAAATAAAGATAGCAAGAGAACGAAGAAAAATTGATAATAGGAGTAAATTAGAAAGTTGCTTAAAATTGCATGCTCTATCTGAATCATGAAATAAAAAATTTGGGTTCGGTATCCCTTTATGTATATGCTTCTGAATTGTTTTGTTTTTTTGTTTTTTTTTAAAGTTATACTGACTTGAATCTTAATAGGGAGATTACAGATGGTAGGACTCATTTCATCCCTAGGAAGCCAGGTGTTAGCATTAGTCCCTTTGCAGAAAGATTTCTTAAAAATGTCCCAAGCTATGCCCAGAAAAACATTATGCTCGCTATTTTTTTTTTTTTATTATTCCAGTTTTATTAATAAAAACATTTGCAATGGTACAAAGATAAAACCGTACAAATACAAAACAAGCAATTGGTCAGTCAAAAGAGGACCCCTTTCCATGATATTTAACAAACACTAAAATTTTAAACACAACTTAAAAAGTATTACAAGATTACAAAAAAGAGAAAAAAGTTAGACATTTCACACTCTCCATAGATATTCACGGAATACACCTATGAATAATTTTAAAAGTCTATCAGAGATTATCATTATCTGAGCTAAAAGGCTTATTCTTTCCAAGATCTCTGGGGTCTAGTGAATTAAAGTTGTTGGGCTTTGTTTTGTTGTGTTTTGGTTTGGTTTTTTGTTTTTTAAATAAATTTATTTCAACATCTTATATATTTGGATGATTTCTCCTGTTTGGGCAGTTTTCAGGTTAAAGACCCTCATTTTACTCACTTCTGCTCTGGTGCCAGGTCAGTTCTTGCTTTCAGTAGCGCTGATGGATACCTACCTTTTTGTTTCAGGTTCATCAGGTTTGCTGTGGGACACTGACTTTTTGATTTTAGTCAGCCCACGGTTTTAAATATCTGTACATCTATACATGTATTGGCGCTCACAAGAAAGTGATAGTATTTGTAAGAAGGGGAGTCTACCATGAAGTCTTCTGGGGTGTCTATCACAGCAAATAACTAAATATGACACCACTTCATATATGAAAAATAAGTTTATCATAATTACATTTTATTAATGAATGATACATAACTAAATTAATTCACATATATCCAACAACTGCATTTATAAGCATTTTAGATTAAATGTGTTTAATTATATGTGCTATTTGTTTACAATGCTAATGGTATCTATACACTTTCCTGAATTAGTTTGTAGCATGTAACTTCTTATTTGTTTTGTTTTTTCTGTATTGTAGAGAACCTTTGGAAGCCTATATTTATTTTGGGCCTGTATACTATCAGAAACTGAAGCACATGGTATTAGATAAGATGCATGCTCGAGCTCGAGGTCCTAGAGCTGTGCTTACAAGGTAAGTTTTTTTTAACCTAATGCTCAAAGTAGAAATCTTGGTATTGTGAGTTTATCTAGCAGCTTGCAGGTGTTAGTAAGAGATGCAATGTGGATTTTTTACCCATGATACCCAAACTACTTAGCGCAAACCCTTGTTCAACATGCAACCTTATCAGTCGAGGTCGGTGCTTAACATCCTTGTTTAGGACATATTTAACCTAAATTGCTTTCTTCCTCCTATAATGTTATATTCTGGAAGCAGTGTATGCTTTCAAAGCAGAGCTAAATGTAGTAATAATTTTGCTTGGTCATAGGTTGTTTATTCAGAATCATTAATTATCTTACCGTATTTACACATACACAGCCAGCATAGGACTTCCACACCCATCAGCTGAAGAGATAGTGACTTCTATGATAGTAATTTAGTTGTTGATGTAATTGTTTTTGGAACTGACACTTGGATTCTTCTATGAGCATTTTAGAGTGGCGTGCTAAAGTAAAATTTATTTTTGTATTCCTTTTAATTTTGTTTTTTTAAATGGTATCTTTACCAATATTGGTTAAAGTTTTAGTGTCTGCTAGACCTTTAAAGGCTTGAGTTTGTTGTCCTGCTCTAGTATTTTCTGAAAGAAAAAGAAAAACTAGATTTACATGAACTGTATACATATTAACTAAACTGCTCTGTCCTTTACCTCTTTTTGCTACAATGAAAAACATGCTTACCTGCATCTATACATAATAAGATTTATATGTAGATAGAGAGATCTAAAAACAAAAAAAACATATAGAAAATATTCCTCAACGCTTTGTTCCTTTATTCCAATAGACAGCCCACAGAAGGACGATCTCGAGATGGTGGCCTGCGTCTCGGAGAGATGGAGCGTGACTGTTTGATTGGTTATGGGGCTAGCATGTTGTTGCTAGAGAGGTTGATGATTTCCAGTGATGCCTTTGAAGTTGATGTTTGTGGTCAATGTGGGCTACTTGGTTATTCTGGCTGGTAAGTTGTCTTTTGTTATCCATAAAATAGATTTCAAATGGTCTTTTAATATCTTCCATAAATGTGGTTTAAGTGTAACAAAAGCCCACAAAGTTCTCTGTTTCAATAGCACGTTTTCCATCTAAAGGGGAGGAGAGTCCACGGCTTCATTCATTACTTTTGGGAATAAAGAACCTGGCCACCAGGAGGAGGCAAAGACACCCCAGCCAAAGGCTTAAATACCTCCCCCACTCCCCTCATCCCCCAGTCATTCTTTGCCTTTCGTCACAGGAGATCATTCGAGGGCTTTTCTTTTATTGCTCCAATCTCACGGTTGGAGGATCAACTCAGGAAAGAGTTCCCTGGTTCCCAGCAATAGGGTGGAGTTCCTGGGCACGATAATAGACTCTATGTCCATGAAAATATTTCTCACAGAGCAACGACGCAGGAAGATTGCGTCCACTTGTCTTGCCCTTCAGTCCTCCTCCAGCCCTTCGGTGGCTCAGTGTATGGAGATGATCGGGTTCATGGTTTCCAGCATAGATGTCATCCCTTTCACCAGGTTCCATCTCAGACCTCTTCAGTTGTGCATGTTGAGACAGTGGAACGGGGATCATTCAGATCTATCACATCGGATATCCATGGATGCTCGGACCAGGGACTCCCTCTGTTGGTGGATCCGTCCAGAGCATCTGTCCCTGGTGACCTCCTTCTTGAGACCGTCCTGTGAGATTGTGACCATGGACGTGAGTCTGGCTGGATGGGGAGCTGTTTGGGGTGCCAGAATGGCACAAGGAAAATGGTCTCGAGAGGAGTCTCTCCTTCCGATAAATATTCTGAAACTTTGAAAGCGTGGCCTCTTCTTGGGTCGTTCAGCTTCATCAGATTCCCGACCGACAACATTACATCGGTGGCTTACATCAACCATCAGGGGGGTTACGAGGAGCTCCCTAGCAATGAGGGAGGTGTCTCGGATTTTGGAGTGGGCGGAGTCCCACAACTGCTTGCTCTCAGTGATCCACATTCCAGGTGTGGACAACTGGGAAGCGGACTTTCTCAGCAGGCAATCCTTCGATCTGGGGGAATGGTCTCTTCACCCCGAAGTGTTTGCGGAGATTTGTCTCAGATGGGGAACGCCGGAGATAGATCTCATGGCGTCCAGACTCAATTGCAAGCTACCCCGATACGGGTCGAGGTTGAGGGATCCCCAGGCAGAGCTGATAGATGCCTTAGTGGTGCCTTGGGGATTCAGCCTAGCTTACATTTTTCCACTGTTACCACTTCTACCTCGTGTAGTGGCACGCATCAAGCAGGAGCGAGCTTCGGCCATCCTGATTGCTTCATTGGGGCCGCGGAGGACGTGGTTTGCGGATCTGGTGGGGATGTCATCCTCTCCGCCATGGAAGTTACCCTGTCGCAGGGATGTGCTGGAACAGGGTCCCTTTCAACATCAAAATCTCGTTTCTCTGAGACTGACTGCGTGGAGATTGAACGCTTAGTCTTAGCCAAGAGAGGTTTTTCTGAAAGTGTGATTGACACACTAGTTCAGGCAAGGAAGCCAGTCACTCGTCGCATCTACCATAAGGTGTGGAGGACTTACTTGTCCTGGTGTGAGAAGCACAGATATCCTTGGCACAAGGTGAAGGTATCCAGTATTCTGTCTTTTCTCCAAGAAGGTTTGGAGAAGGGTCTTGCCGCCAGTTCCTTAAAGGGACAGATTTCTGCATTATACGTTTTGTTGCACAGGAGACTCGCCGAGTTTTCTGACATTCAATCTTTTGTTCAGGCTCTGTCTAGAATCAGGCCTGTCTTTAGGCAGTCTGCTCCTCCATGGAGCTTAAACTTGGTCTTTAACGTATTGCAGAGGGTTCCAATTGAGCCTATGCATTCTATTGACATTAAAATTCTGTCTTGCAAGGTTCTCTTCCTGTTAGCTATTGCATTGGCACACCGAGTATCTGAGCTGGCTGCCTTGCAATTCGAGTCTCCTTATCTGGTTTTTCATGCTGATAAGGCTGTTCTTCGCACCGGTTTGGGGTTTCTTCCCAAGGTGGTGTCTAACCATAACATCAATCAGGAAATAATTGTTACTTCTTTGTGTCCTAACCCTTCTTCTTCCAAGGAGAGGTTACTTAATAATCTGGATGTGGTTTGTGCCTTGAAGTTCTATCTTCAGGCTACAAAGGATTTCAGACAGTCTACATCTATTTTTGTGGTATATTCCGGGAAGCGCAAGGGGCAGAGGGCCTCTTCTACTTCTTTGTCCTTTTGGTTGAGGAGCTTGATTCGCGTGGCCTATGACACAGCGGAACATAAGCCTCCTCAGAGGATCACGGCTCATTCTACTAGAGCTGTGGCTTCGTCTTGGGCCTTCAAGAATGATGCCCCTATGGAGCAGATTTGTAAGGCGGCTACCTGGTTCTCCTTACACACTTTAACAAAGTTTTATAAATTTGAAGTTTTTGCCTCTGCGGAAGCTGTTTTTTGGAGAAACGTTTTACAGGCTGTGGAGCCCTCAGATTAGGGTCCGCCTTTTCACCCTCCCGGTTTCATTCAGTGTCCTCTAAAGCTTGGGTATATGTTTCCCAAAAGTAATGAATGAAGCCGTGGACTCTCCTCCCCTTTAGATAGAAAACATAAATTATGCTTACCTGATCATTTTATTTCCATCGTGGGGAGGAGAGTCCACGGCTCCCGCCCGTAACTCCGGTGGGCGGACCTAAATTTAATTTATCTTCTGGCACCATTTATACCCTGATATTTCTCCTACTGTTCCTTGTTCCCTTGGCAGAATGACTGGGGGATGAGGGGAGTGGGGGAGGTATTTAAGTCTTTGGCTGGGGTGTCTTTGCCTCCTCCTGGTGGCCAGGTTCTTTATTCCCAAACGTAATGAATGAAGCCGTGGACTCTCCTCCCCGCGATGGAAATAAAATTATCCGATTATGTTTTTTTGGGAGGGTTTTAAATCTTGGCTCACTCTGGACTAATATTGACCTGTAAATAACCCACTCCCATTGGAGGGGACAGCAAAACTATACCCATCCACTTTATCTAGGTTTAACTAAGGAGTCCTTACCTCACTCTAAATCCCTTCTGTACATAGCTAAGGGACTTCCTCTTTATTATCTTAACCTGACCTGGGGCATATACTGGTTGAGTCCCTCAGGACATGTTTGGCCTCATCTTATATGCCAAGGCTTTGGTGTGTTTGGGGGGGGGGGACAGTTGTTCCACTGTTCCCTCCTTCCCCGTCTGGCAACATTGCAGTTCTTTGTTCACCGATCATATGACTAAAGTATGCTTCCTATTCCATTCTTCCTGTTTAGTTTCATTGGGATTAACTTTAATAAGGGTGTGTGCCTTGTCTACTCTTAAAGTGGCAGTAAACTTAATTTATTTATTCTGCATATCTATTATCCTTATGTAAATAATCTGTTAGCTCGATATTAGGTATATCACATTCTGCTAAATCTAGATCTTCTTATTTTTTACACACCGTTCTGATTCCCCCTGCCTACCCTGACCTGGGTTCATTTTTGTTCTCCTGCTTTATTTTTATAAGGATCCAATATAGCCAATAAAAATTATGCTGCCTGCCCCTTTCCTCTGAATCTGAGTGCCTTTACATTGCTCTCAATCATACTAGGTGTACTAGGCACAATAAATGGTATAGATCTGTAGCAGCGGGGGGAGGTCAAGTTTAGTGTGCATGTGCGCTATGTTCTCAGGAATATTGTGCAGATAGACTGAATGAACCCCCTCTGTAGCGCTGCAGAGATGGTTATCAATAGGTTAAGGCACCGTCAGCATTGAAAATAAAAAAAGTTCCATCAGATGGGGGCCGCCTTGGGGCCAGTACAGTTTGGCTATTTGCAGATAAATAAAAAGTTTCAGCATTTCGTTAAAATTGCTGCTAATTCCTGTCACCTTCCTCAATCGAACCATTAAATGAAAAGAAAAAAAAATCAGGTTTATTGTACCTTTAATGTGTCTAATATGGAGGAAGGTTAAGTAGAACCTAATTTTGTGGAAATATTTGCTGCTGTTAATGGTTTTATATTTCATTAAACCCTAAATGTGTCTGTCAATATTTGAATAGGCTGGTGGTGGAGATAGGTCACAATGACATATTAAACCATAGCAAACGTTTCCTATTTCTCTTTCTCCAACATTGGTGTGTCCGGTCCACGGCGTCATCCATTACTTGTGGGAAATGTTCTCCCCCACAGGGAAAGGCAAGGAGAGCACACAGCAAGAGCTGTCCATATAGCTCCCCCTCTGGCTCCGCCCCCTAGTCATTCTCCTTGCCGCTCTGAACAAGTAGCATCTACCACGGGGATGGCGAGGAGTTTGTGGTGTTAGTTGTAGTTTTATATTCTTCTATCAAGAGTTTGTTATTTTAAAATAGTGCTGGCTTGTACTATTTACTCTATAACAGAAAAGTGATGAAGATTTCTGTTTAAGAGGGCTATGATTTTAGCACAAGTAACTAAAATCCATTACTGTTACCACGCAGGACTGTTGAAACAAGAGAACTTTAGTTGGGGGTAACAGTTTGCAGACTCATCTGCTTCAGGTATGACTAGTCTCCTTCTAACAACACAGGCTAATGCTAGATGACAGTCATTTTTCCCCTCAGGGGAAACGTTAAGCCATTTTTCTTTCATCTCAGCAAAAAAGATAACAGGCTTCCCCTTTTTGTTTTTTATGCTGGTAGACACTGTTAGGGGCTAAATCGATTGGTTTTTATTACAATATTATACCATTTGAAATATTTTATAAGCTCACATACACTTGGGAACGTTTTTTATTGATCTGGCTTGTTTTAGACACCTAAATCTAGTCAGGAAGGCCCCTTCACTCTAGTGTGCTGAGGGAGGAAGCCTCATTTTGGCACTTCAGCTGTGCAGTTGAATTTCAAGGCAGTGCATGCAGATTCATGTGAGAGGGTCCTGTGGTTCAGAAAGTGACTCCAAAAGGCTTTTTTTCTGTGAATGGTGACCCCTAAGGAAGGTAAAAAGCTGCAGCAAGGCTGTAGCTGGGATTGTGGTGTGTAAAAACGGTTAAATCCAACAATTGGCTCTTGTTTTAAGAGCTAGAGTCTCCATATTTGCTGTGCAATACTTTCTGAGCATTAAGACACTGGGGTCCAAATTTCAGAAAAATCGGATATTGCCTTCATAGTTTTTTGAACATTCAGAAATAAATGTGTCATTTTATTATTTAAAGAGACAGTAACGTTTTTGTTTAAAATCGTTTTTATTGCATTGTTTGCCTGCCTAAATCTGTTTAACATGTCTGTTCCATCAGATAACCTATGTTCTGTGTGTATAGAGACAAATGTGGTTCCCCCTTCGAGTGTTTGTGATAATTGCGCCATAGCGTCCAAACAAAATCAGGACAGCTCTGTTATTTTTCATAATGTTACCCAAGATGATTTATCTAATGAAGGTAGTGGGGATAGCTCTACATCCTCTCCTTCTGTGTCTACACCAGCTTTGCCCGCGCAGGCGACACCTAGCGCGCCAGTGCTTATTTCTATGCAACAATTATCAGCAGTAGTGGATAATTCTATAGCAAATCTTTTATCCAAACTGCCAGTTTTTCAGAGAAAGCGTGATTGTTCAGTTTTAAATACAGATAAAAAGGATGAACAATCAGACGCTGACGATGCCTTATCTATTTTACCCTCACATCAATCGGAATTGGCTGTGAGGGAAGGGCTGTCTGAGGGTGAAATTTCAGACTCAGGAAAAATTTCTCAACAGGCAGAACCTGATCTAGTGGCATTTAAGTTTAAGCTAGAACATCTCCGCGCTTTGCTTAAGGAGGTATTAGCTACTCTGGATGACTGTGATTCCATGGTAGTACCAGAGAAGTTGTGCAAATTGGACAAATTTTTAGAGGTCCCAGTGCACGACGACGCTTTTCCAATACCTAAGAGGGTAGCGAACATAGTGGAAAAGGATTGGGAGAAGCCAGGTGTACCCTTTGCCCCACCTCCTATATTTAAGAAAATGTTTCCCATAGTAGACCCTAGAAGGGACGCATGGCAAACGGTCCCGAAGGTTGAGGGAGCTGTTTCACCACTAGCAAACAACTATTCCTATAGAGGACAGCTGCGCTTTCAAAGATCCTATGGATAAAAAATTGGAAGGATTGCTTAAAAAGATTTTTGTTCAGCAAGGGTTCATCCTTCAACCAGCTACGTGTGTTATTACTGTCACTTCAGCGGCGTCCTTTTGGTTCGAAGAACTAGAAAGGTCGCTCCAGAAAGAGACTTCTTATGAAGAAGTCATGGACAGAATTCACGCATTAAAGTTAGCTAATTCCTTTATATTGGATGCCGCCTTTCAAATAACGAAATTGGCGGCGAAAAACTCAGGTTTTGCTATAGTAGCGCGGAGGGCGCTTTGGCTAAAATCCTGGTTGGCAGATGTGTCGTCCAAGACTAAGTTACTGAATATTCCTTTCAAGGGTAAGACCCTTTTTGGGCCGGAATTGAAGGAAATTATTTCAGACATAACTGGGGGTAAGGGCCATGCCCTCCCACAGGATAGGCCTTTTAAGGCTAAGAACAAGTCTAATTTTCGTTCCTTTCGCAATTTCAGGAACGGACCGGCTAATAACTCCACTGCCGCTAGACAAGAAGGTAACGCGGCCCAGCCCAAACCCGCTTGGAAGCCCATGCAAGGCTGGAACAAGGGTAAACAAACCAAGAAACCTGCTGCTGCTACCAAGACAGCATGAAGGGGTAGCCCCCGATCCGGGACCGGATCTGGTAGGGGGCAGACTATCTCTCTTCGCTCAGGCTTGGGCAAGAGATGTTCTGGATCCCTGGGCACTAGAGATAGTTTCCAAGGGATACCTGTTAGAATTCAAGGGACTTCCTCCAAAGGGAAGGTTCCACCTGTCTCGCTTATCTTCAGACCAGATAAAGAAACAGGCATTCTTACATTGTGTAAGAGACCTATCAAAGATGGGAGTGATAAACCCAGTCCCCTCCGGGGAACAAGGTCTAGGGTTTTACTCAAACCTGTTTGTGGTTCCCAAAAAAGAGGGAACTTTCAGGCCAATTCTGGATTTAAAGATATTAAACAAGTTCCTCAGAGTTCCATCCTTCAAGATGGAAACCATTCGGACAATCTTACCAACAATCCAGCAGGGTCAATTTTTGACTACCGTGGATCTAAAGGATGCGTATCTGCATATCCCAATCCACAAATCTCATCATCGGTTCCTGAGGTTCGCCTTTCTGGACAAACATTACCAGTTTGTGGCTCTTCCATTCGGTTTAGCCACCGCTCCCAGAATTTTCACAAAGGTGCTAGGGTCCCTTCTAGCGGTCCTAAGACCGAGGGGCATCGCTGTAGCACCTTATCTAGACGACATCCTAATCCAAGCGTCGTCTCTTTCCAAAGCGAGGGCTCATACAGACATTGTGTTGGCTTTTCTCAGATCTCACGGGTGGAAAGTGAACATAGAAAAAAGTTCACTGTCACCGTCCACAAGGGTTCCTTTTCTGGGAACAATAATAGATTCTGTGGAAATGAAGATCTTTCTCACAGACGTCAGAAAGACAAAACTTCTAAAAGCTTGTCAAGTTCTTCACTCTATTCCTCAACCCTCCATAGCTCAATGCATGGAAGTAATAGGACTAATGGTCGCAGCAATGGATGTGGTTCCTTTTGCTCGAATTCATCTAAGACCATTACAGCTGTGCATGCTCAATCAGTGGAATGGGGACTATACAGACTTGTCTCCCCAAATTCAAGTAGACCAGGTAACCAGGGACTCACTTCTCTGGTGGTTGACCCAGGATCACCTGTCTCAGGGAATGAGTTTCCGCATACCGGAGTGGGTCATCGTCACGACCGACGCCAGCCTCTTGGGGTGGGGCGCGGTCTGGGACTCTTTGAAAGCTCAGGGCCTATGGTCGCGGGAAGAGTCGCTTCTCCCGATAAACATTTTGGAACTAAGAGCTATATTCAATGCCCTCCTGGCTTGGCCTCAGCTTGCGGAAGTCAGGTTCATAAGATTTCAGTCGGACAACATAACGACTGTTGCGTACATCAATCATCAGGGGGGAACAAAGAGTTCCCTAGCGATGAAGGAAGTAACCAAGATAATCCAATGGGCAGAGAATCACTCCTGCCATCTATCTGCTATTCACATCCCAGGAGTAGACAACTGGGAGGTGGACTATTTGAGTCGTCAGACTTTCCATCCGGGGGAGTGGGAACTCCATCCGGAGGTCTTTGCTCAGTTAACCCAATTATGGGGCATTCCAGACATGGATCTAATGGCGTCCCGTCAGAACTTCAAGATTCCTTGCTACGGGTCCAGATCCAGGGATCCCAAGGCGACTCTAGTGGATGCATTAGTGGCGCCTTGGTCGTTCAACCTAGCATATGTGTTTCCACCGTTTCCTCTCCTCCCCAGGCTCATAGCCAGGATCAAACAGGAGAAGGCCTCGGTGATTCTGATAGCTCCTGCGTGGCCACGCAGGACTTGGTATGCAGACCTGGTGAATATGTCATCGGCTCCACCATGGAAGCTACCTTTGAGACAGGACCTTCTAGTACAAGGTCCATTCGAACATCCCAATCTAGTTTCTCTGCAGCTGACTGCTTGGAAATTGAACGCTTGATTTTATCCAAGCGTGGGTTTTCAAATTCTGTGATTGATACTCTGGTCCAAGCCAGAAAACCTGTGACTAGAAAGATTTACCATAAAATATGGAAAAAATATATCTGTTGGTGTGAATCCAAAGGATTCTCCTGGAGTAAGATTAAAATTCCAAAGATTCTCTCCTTTCTCCAAGAAGGTTTGGATAAAGGATTGTCAGCTAGTTCTCTAAAAGGACAGATTTCTGCATTATCCGTCTTCTTGCACAAACGACTGGCAGCTTTGCCAGATGTACAAGCTTTTGTTCAGGCTTTGGTCAGACCCATGACTCCTCCTTGGAGTCTAAATTTAGTTCTTTCAGTTCTTCAAGGGGTTCCGTTTGAACCTTTACATTCCATAGATATTAAGTTACTATCTTGGAAAGTTCTGTTTTTGGTTGCTATATCTTCTGCTAGAAGAGTTTCTGAATTATCTGCTTTGCAGTGTGATCCACCCTATCTAGTGTTCCATTCAGATAAGGTTGTTTTGCGTACTAAGCCTGGTTTACTTCCAAAAGTTGTTTCCAACAAGAACATCAACCAGGAAATAGTTGTTCCTTCTTTGTGTCCGAATCCAGTTTCAAAGAAGGAACGTTTATTACACAATTTAGATGTTGTTCGTGCTTTAAAGTTCTATTTAGAAGCAACAAAAGATTTTAGACAAACCTCATCCTTGTTTGTCGTTTACTCTGGTAAGAGGAGAGGTCAAAAAGCTACTGCTACCTCTCTCTCTTTCTGGCTGAAAAGCATTATCCGCTTGGCTTATGAGACTGCCGGACGGCAGCCTCCTGACCGTATCACAGCTCACTCTACTAGGGCTGTGGCTTCCACATGGGCCTATAAGAACGAGGCTTCTGTTGACCAGATATGTAAGGCAGCGACTTGGTCTTCTCTGCACACTTTTGCCAAATTCTACAAATTTGATATTTTTGCTTCTTCGGAAGCTGTTTTTGGGAGAAAGGTTTTGCAAGCCGTGGTGCCTTCTGTTTAGGTAACCTGATTTGCTCCCTCCCTTCATCCGTGTCCTAAAGCTTTGGTATTGGTTCCCACAAGTAATGGATGACGCCGTGGACCGGACACACCAATGTTGGAGAAAACAGAATTTATGCTTACCTGATAAATTACTTTCTCCAACGGTGTGTCCGGTCCACGGCCCGCCCTGGTTTTTTTTTTTTTTTTAATCAGGTTGAAAAAAAATTCTTTATACACTACAGTCACCACGGCACCCTATAGTTTCTCCTTTTTCTCCTAACCGTCGGTCGAATGACTGGGGGGCGGAGCCAGAGGGGGAGCTATATGGACAGCTCTTGCTGTGTGCTCTCCTTGCCTTTCCCTGTGGGGGAGAACATTTCCCACAAGTAATGGATGACGCCGTGGACCGGACACACCGTTGGAGAAAGTAATTTATCAGGTAAGCATAAATTCTGTTTTTTGCTATTAAATAAATAGCTGAAGCCATTCAAGAAAAAGGAGCACCAGATTTTTTAATTATTTCCCTTAGTATAATCTTTATGCTCGTATTTTTTTTTTTATCCTCCTAATTTACAAGATTGTCTAAGAAATTATTTGCAACAGATGATTCTCTAGCACTTTTGATTTCACAGTACGATCTTACATTTGTACAGTATTGTCATTGTATTGTTAACTATTAATTTCCGTTTCCTTTTTGCTTCTCTCTAGGTGCCATTACTGTAAATCGTCTTGTCACGTTTCATCTTTGAGAATTCCCTACGCCTGCAAACTATTGTTCCAGGAACTTCAGTCTATGAATATTATACCCAGACTTAAATTGTCCAAATATAATGAATAATATTTATTCAAAAAGTGGCCAGATTACTTTAAGGAAAGACAAAACACCTCATTTTAATGTTATATATTTTTGTGTTATACATCCAACTGTTATGGGCTCCTATTGGCTGTTTAAATAAAGTTGATTAATTGAGCCCTATTTCTCCAACATAGGTGTGTCCGGTCCACGGCGTCATCCTTACTTGTGGGATATTCTCTTCCCCAACAGGAAATGGCAAAGAGCCCAGCAAAGCTGGTCACATGATCCCTCCTAGGCTCCGCCTACCCCAGTCATTCTCTTTGCCGTTGTACAGGCAACATCTCCACGGAGATGGCTTAGAGTTTTTTAGTGTTTAACTGTAGTTTTTATTATTCAATCAAGAGTTTGTTATTTTAAAATAGTGCTGGTATGTACTATTTACTCTGAAACAGAAAAGAGATGAAGATTTCTGTTTGTATGAGGAAAATGATTTTAGCAACCGTTACTAAAATCCATGGCTGTTCCACACAGGACTGTTGAGAGGAATTAACTTCAGTTGGGGGAACAGTGAGCAGTCTTTTGCTGCTTGAGCTATGACACATTCTAACAAGACGATGTAATGCTGGAAGCTGTCATTTTCCCTATGGGATCCGGTAAGCCATTTTTATTCAGACAGTAAATAAGGGCTTCACAAGGGATTATTAAGACTGTAGACATTTTCTGGGCTAAATCGATCATATTTACACATATTTAGCCTTGAGGAATCATTTAATCTGGGTATTTTTTGCAAAATAATATCGGCAGGCACTGTTTTTGACACCTTATTCTATAGGGGCTTTCCCTAATCTTAGTCAGAGCCTCATTTTCGCGCCGGTATGGCGCACTTGTTTTTGAGAAAAGCATGACATGCAGCTGCATGTGTGTGGAGCTCTGATACATAGAAAAGTCTTTCTGAAGGCATCATTTGGTATCGTATTCCCCTTTGGGCTTGGTTGGGTCTCAGCAAAGCAGATTCCAGGGACTGTAAAGGGGTTAAATATAAAAACGGCTCCGGTTCCGTTATTTTAAGGGTTAAAGCTTCCAAATTTGGTGTGCAATACTTTTAAGGCTTTAAGACACTGTGGTGAAATTTTGGTGAATTTTGAACAATTCCTTCATACTTTTTCGCAATTGCAGTAATAAAGTGTGTTCAGTTTAAAATTTAAAGTGACAGTAACGATTTTATTTTAAAATGTTTTTTGTGCTTTGTTATCAAGTTTATGCCTGTTTAACATGTCTGAACTACCAGATAGATTGTGTTCTGACTGTGGGGAAGCCAAGGTTCCTTCTCATTTAAATAGATGTGATTTATGTCATAAAAAATCTAGTAAAAATGATGCCCAAGATGATTCCTCAAGTGAGGGGAGTAAGCATGGTACTGCATCATCCCCTCCTTCGTCTACACCAGTCTTGCCCATACAGGAGGCCCCTAGTACATCTAGCGCGCCAATACTCCTTACTATGCAACAATTAACGGCTGTAATGGATAATTCTATCAAAAACATTTTAGCCAATATGCCCACTTATCAGCGAAAGCGCGACTGCTCTGTTTTAGAAAATACTGAAGAGCATGAGGACGCTGATGATATTGTTTCTGAAGGGCCCCTACACCAGTCTGAGGGGGCCAGGGTGGTTTTGTCTGAGGGAGAAATTTCAGATTCAGGAAAAATTTCTCAACAAGCTGAACCTGATGTGATTACTTTTAAATTTAAGTTGGAACATCTCCGCGCTCTGCTTAAGGAGGTGTTATCCAATTTGGATGATTGTGATTATCTGGTCATTCCAGAAACACTATGTAAAATGGACAAGTTCCTAGAGGCCCCGGGGCCCCCCGAAGCTTTTCCTATACCCAAGCGGGTGGCGTACATTGTTAATAAAGAATGGGACAGGCCCGGTATACCTTTCGTACCTCCCCCCATATTTAAAAAATTGTTTCCTATAGTCGACCCCAGAAAGGACTTATGGCAGACAGTCCCCAAGGTCGAGGGGGCGGTTTCTACTCTAAACAAGCGCACCACTATACCCATAGAAGATAGTTGTGCTTTCCAAGATCCTATGGATAAAATATTAGAAGGTTTGCTAAAAAAAGATGTTTGTTCAGCAAGGTTACCTTCTACAACCAATTGCATGCATTGTCCCTGTCACTACAGCCGCGTGTTTCTGGTTCGATGAGCTAGAAAAGGCGATTATTAGTAATTCTTCTTCTTATGAGGAGATTATGGACAGAATTCGTGCTCTTAAATTGGCTAATTCTTTCACCCTAGACGCCACCTTGCAATTGGCTAGGTTAGCGGCGAAAAATTCTGGGTTTGCTATTGTGGCGCGCAGAGCGCTTTGGTTAAAATCTTGGTCAGCGGATGCGTCTTCCAAGAACAAATTGCTTGACATTCCTTTCAAGGGGAAAACACTGTTTGGCCCTGACTTGAAAGAGATTATCTCTGATATCACTGGGGGCAAGGGCCACGCCCTTCCTCAGGATAGGTCTTTCAAGGCCAAAAATAAACCTAATTTTCGTCCCTTTCGCAGAAACGGACCAGCCCCAAGTGCTACGTCCTCTAAGCAGGAGGGTAATACTTCTCAAGCCACTCCAGCCTGGAGACCAATGCAAGGCTGGAACAAAGTAAAGCAGGCCAAGAAACCTGCCACTGCTCCCAAGACAGCATGAGATGCGGGCCCCCGATCCGGGACCGGATTTGGTGGGGGGCAGACTCTCTCTCTTCACTCAGGCTTGGGCAAGAGATGTTCTGGATCCTTGGGCGCTAGAAATAGTCTCCCAAGGTTATCTTCTGGAAGTGATTCATCCTGTTCCATTAAAAGAACGAGGGATGGGGTTCTACTCCAATCTGTTCGTAGTTCCCAAAAAAAGAGGGAACGTTCAGACCAATCTTAGATCTCAAGATCCTAAACAAGTTTCTCAAGGTTCCATCGTCCAAAATGGAAACCATTCGAACAATCCTTCCATCCAGGAAGGTCAATTCTTGACCACGGTGGGTTTAAAGGATGCGTATTTACATATTCCTGTCCACAAGGAACATCATCGGTTCCTAAGGTTCGCATTCCTGGACAAGCATTACCAGTTCGTGGCGCTTCCTTTCGGATTAGCCACTGCTCCAAGGATTTTCACAAAGGTACTAGGGTCCCTTCTGGCGGTGCTAAGACCAAGGGGCATTGCTGTAGTACCTTACTTGGACGACATTCTGATTCAAGCGTCGTCCCTTCCTCAAGCAAAGGCTCACACGGACATAGTCCTGGCCTTTCTCAGATCTCACGGATGGAAAGTGAACGTGGAAAAGAGTTCTCTATCTCCGTCGACAAGAGTTCCCTTCTTGGGAACAATAATAGACTCCTTAGAAATGAGGATTTTTCTGACAGAGACCAGAAAAACAAAACTTCTAAACTCTTGTCGGATACTTTATTCCGTTCCTCTTCCTTCCATAGCGCAGTGCATGGAAGTGATAGGTTTGATGGTAGCGGCAATGGACATAGTTCCTTTTGCGCGCATTCATCTAAGACCATTACAACTGTGTATGCTCAGTCAGTGGAATGGGGACTATACAGTCTTGTCTCCGAAGATACAAGTAAATCAGAGGACCAGAGACTCACTCCGTTGGTGGCTGTCCCTGGACAACCTGTCACAAGGGGTGACCTCCCGCAGACCAGAGTGGTCATTGTCACGACCGACGCCAGTCTAATGGGCTGGGGCGCGGTCTGGGGATCCCTGAAAGCTCAGGGTCTTTGGTCTCGGGAAGAATCTCTTCTACCGATAAATATTCTGGAACTGAGAGCGATATTCAATGCTCTCAAGGCTTGGCCTCAGCTAGCGAGGGCCAAGTTCATACGGTTTCAATCAGACAACATGACGACTGTTGCGTACATCAACCATCAGGGGGGAACAAGGAGTTCCCTGGCGATGGAAGAAGTGACCAAAATCATTCTATGGGCGGAGACTCGCTCCTGCCACCTGTCTGCAATCCACATCCCAGGAGTGGAAAATTGGGAAGCGGATTTTCTGAGTCGTCAGACATTGCATCCGGGGGAGTGGGAACTCCATCCGGAACTCTTTGCCCAAATCACTCAACTGTGGGGCATTCCAGACATGGATCTGATGGCCTCTCGTCAGAACTTCAAGGTTCCTTGCTACGGGTCCAGATCCAGGGATCCCAAGGCGACTCTAGTAGATGCACTAGTAGCACCTTGGACCTTCAAACTAGCTTATGTATTCCCGCCGTTTCCTCTCATCCCCAGGCTGGTAGCCAGGATCAATCAGGAGAGGGCGTCGGTGATCTTGATAGCTCCTGCGTGGCCACGCAGGACTTGGTATGCGGATCTGGTGAATATGTCATCGGCTCCACCATGGAAGCTACCTTTGAGACGAGACCTTCTTGTTCAAGGTCCGTTCGAACATCCGAATCTGGTCCCACTCCAGCTGACTGCTTGGAGATTGAACGCTTGATCTTATCAAAGCGAGGGTTCTCAGATTCTGTTATTGATACTCTTGTTCAGGCCAGAAAGCCTGTAACTAGAAAAATTTACCACAAAATTTGGAAAACATATATCTGTTGGTGTGAATCTAAAGGATTCCCTTGGGACAAGGTTAAGATTCCTAAGATTCTATCCTTCCTTCGAGAAGGATTGGAAAAAGGATTATCTGCAAGTTCCTTGATGGGACAGATTTCTGCCTTGTCTGTGTTACTTCACAAAAAGCTGGCAGCTGTGCCAGATGTTTATGCCTTTGTTCAGGCTCTGGTTAGAATCAAGCCTGTTTACAAACCTTTGACTCCTCCTTGGAGTCTCAACTTAGTTCTTTCAGTTCTTCAGGGGGTTCCGTTTGAACCCTTACATTCCGTTGATATTAAGTTATTATCTTGGGAAGTTTTGTTTTTGGTTGCAATTTCTTCTGCTAGAAGAGTTTCAGAATTATCTGCTCTGCAGTGTTCTCCTCCTTATCTGGTGTTCCATGCAGATAAGGTGGTTTTACGTACCAAAAGTTGTTTCTAACAAAAACATTAACCAGGAGATAGTCGTGCCTTCTCTGTGTCCGAAACCAGTTTCGAAGAAGGAACGTTTGTTGCACAATTTGGATGTTGTTCGCGCTCTAAAATTCTATTTAGATGCTACAAAGGATTTTAGACAAACATCTTCCTTGTTTGTTGTTTATTCTGGTAAAAGGAGAGGTCAAAAAGCAACTTCTACCTCTCTCTCCTTTTGGTTTAAAAGCATCATCAGATTGGCTTACGAGACTGCCGGACGGCAGCCTCCTGAAAGGATCACAGCTCCTTCCACTAGGGCTGTGGCTTCCACATGGGCCTTCAAGAACGAGGCTTCTGTTGATCAGATATGTAGAGCAGCGACTTGGTCTTCACTGCACACTTTTACCAAATTTTACAAGTTTGATACTTTTGCTTCTTCTGAGGCTATTTTTGGGAGAAAGGTTTTGCAAGCCGTGGTGCCTTCCATTTAGGTGACCTGATTTGCTCCCTCCCTTCATCCGTGTCCTAAAGCTTTGGTATTGGTTCCCACAAGTAAGGATGACGCCGTGGACCGGACACACCTATGTTGGAGAAAACAGAATTTATGTTTACCTGATAAATTACTTTCTCCAACGGTGTGTCCGGCCCACGGCCCGCCCTGGTTTTTTAATCAGGTCTGATATTTTATTTTCTTTAACTACAGTCACCACGGTATCATATGGTTTCTCCTATGCAAATATTCCTCCTTAACGTCGGTCGAATGACTGGGGTAGGCGGAGCCTAGGAGGGATCATGTGACCAGCTTTGCTGGGCTCTTTGCCATTTCCTGTTGGGGAAGAGAATATCCCACAAGTAAGGATGACGCCGTGGACCGGACACACCGTTGGAGAAAGTAATTTATCAGGTAAACATAAATTCTGTTTTTACTGTTGGAACACAAAATGCTGTTATTTATTTAAACAGGAAGTCCAAGTAATTATGTTGGTAGATTTACAAAAATAGCTGTAAAGTAAAAATGTTGCAAAAACATTACAAACATTCTGAAATGTATAAACAAATTTCACTAATGTAATTTTACATTATTAACCGATTTATTAATAGTAAAAATGTTTTGTTTTTTTTCTGGACATGTTTCTTCCAATAAACAAGTTACACAAATAGCCTTTATTTTATATAATTAATGTATGGTACTTTTAGATTTTAGTTAGTTATCTGATGTTTAAAATTAGCATTGTCTAGAGATAAGAGGCGGCCTTCAACAGTTTAGAAATCGGTGATGAGCCTACCTAGATTTAGCTTTCAACAAAGAATACCAAGAAAACAAAGCAAATTTGATGATAAAAGTAAATTGAAAAGTTGTTTAACCTTTTAACGCCGTTCAGACGTTGCATGCCGTCCTAACTGCTTTAGCGCCGTTAGGACGGCATGGAACGTCCTAGCCGTTTGGCTGTCCTGAAGCCAATGGCGCTTCCAGAATGGAATCGGGTCGTGGTGGGCGTGCCTAGCGTCATAGGGACGCCCCCCTGACCCAATCCCATCATTGAAATCTCGCGATCGCATGCACGATTGCAGGATTTCAATTTGTTTACATCGGAACATTCCGATGTAGACAAATTAACTCTGTCATCAAAGGGTTAAAATTGCATGCCCTATCTGAATCATGAAAGTTTAATTTTGACTAGACTGTCCCTTTAAATAATGTGTATTGCAATGTTTCATTGTAACTTATTTTGGGGGAATAACATTTTGAGTTTAATTAAATTGTAAATAATAATCATAAAGTAATAAAGTTTACTATTAATCCCTAAACCTAACACCCCCTAACTTAAAATAAAAATTACAATATAACTATCTTAAAATAAATAAAAACTTACTTTTGAAATAAAAATAAACCGAACATTAAACTACAAATTAACCTAACATTACTATTCTACTAAAATAAAAAAAATACTACCAATTAAAAAATCTAAAAATGTAAAAAAAAAACTAACGCTACGAAAAAAAATTAAAAATCTAAAATGACAAAAATTAATAAACACTAAATTACGAAAAATAAAAAACACTAAGCTTACAAAAAAATAATAAACGAAATTATCAAAAACAAAAACAATTACACCTAATCTAATAGCCCTATAAAAATAAAAAAGCCCCCGCAAAATAAAAACACCCCCTAGCCTACAATAAACTACCAATAACCCTTAAAAGGGCCTTTTGTAGGGCATTGTTCTAAGTTAAACAGCTCTTTTACCTATAAAAAAAAATACAAAGTCCCCCCAACAGTAAAACCCACCACCCAACCAACCCCCCAAAATAAAAAACCTAACTCTAACAAAAACCTTAGCTACCCATTGCCCCTAAAGGGGCATTTGTATGGGCATTGCCCTTAAAAGGGCATTCAGCTCTTTTACAAAAGCCCAAAGCCCTAATCTAAAAAAGAAAACTAACACTAAACCCAGAATATTTACTCACGGTTCCTGAAGTCCAGACATCCATCTTCATCCAGGCGGCGTCAACTTCATCCATCTGAGGGATGTCTTCTATCTTCATCCCGGTGGCGTTGAGCGGAGCTATCCTGGAAGCCAATCCCATCCTGCGCGGAGTGTCCTCTTCATATCAGCCAATAGGCTTTCAGTAGCTCTTATCCGATAGGCTGTTTTGAACAGCCAATAGGATTTCAGAAGCTCTTATCCTATTGGCTGATTTGAATTTAAAGAATCAAATCAGCAAATAGGAATGCAAGGTACGCCATTTTGAAACGGCTACCTTGCATTCAACTTCAGTGTATGGTTGTGACCATATAAAGAGGATGCTCCGCGCAGGATGGGATCAGCTTCCAGGATAGCACCGCTCTGCGCCGCCGGGATGAAGATTGAAGATGTCCCCGAGATGGATGAAGGTGTCACTGCCTGGATGAAGACTTCTTGCCGCCTGGATGAAGATGGATGTCCAGAACCCAGGAACCGTGAGTAGATATTCTGGGTTTAGTGTTGGGGGTTTTTTTTTTTAGATTAGGGCTTTTGGAAAAGAGCTGAATGTCCTTTTAAGGGCAGTGAAAAAGAGCTGAATGCCCTTTTAAGGGCAATGCCCATACAAATGTCCCTTTAGGGGAAATGGGTAGCTTAATTTTTTTTAGAGTTAGGTTTTTTATTTTGGGGGGTTGGTTGGGTGGTCGGTTTTAGTGTTGGGGGGACCTTGTATTTTTTTTACTTGTAAAAGCTGTTTAGTTTAACTTAGGGCAATGCCCTACAAAAGGCCCTTTTAAGGGCTATTGGTAGTTTATTGTAGGTTAGGGGGTGTTTTTATTTTGGATGGTGCTTTTTTGATTAGATTAAGTGTAATTGTTAATTTTGTTATTTTTTGTATGCTTAGTGTTTTTTATTTTTCATAATTTAGTGTTTTTGTTTTGTTTGTAATTTTAGATTTTTTAGATTTTTTTCTTAGTGTTAGGTTTTTATAAATTTGTAATTTAGATTTTTTAATTAGTAGTATTTTTTTTATTTTATTAGAATAGTAATGTTAGGTTAATTTATAGTTTAATGTTAGGTTTATTTTTATTTCACAGGTAAGTTTTTATTTATTTTAAGATAGTTATGTTGTAGTTTTAATTTTAAGTTACGGGGTGTTAGGTTTAGGGGTTGATAGTTTAATTTAGTGTTTTGCGATGTGGGGGGGCTGGCGGTTTAGCGGTTAATAGGTTTATTTAATGGCGGTAATATGGGAGGCCAGAGGTTTAGGGGTTAATAACTTTATTAAAGTGTTGGCGATATCGGGGAGCGGCGGATTAGGTGTTAGTAGCTTTATTATAGTGTTTGCAAAGCAGGAGGGCAGCGATTTAGGGGTTAATAGGTAGTTTATGGGTGTTAGTGTACTTTGTAACAGTTTAGTTATGAGTTTTGTGAAAGTTTTGATTCGCAAAATCCATAACTACTGCTCTCAGATGGCATTATGGATCGTGTCGGTATAGAGCATAACGCAAGCTTTTTAGCCTCAACTCACAACCTGTAATTCGGGCGCTATGAAAATCCCACACAAAAAAACGTAAATTTTTTGAGTGCGGAATGGACATTGCGTTACAGGCTAAAATGCTTGCAGTATAGCTATACCAACATGACTCGTAGTATGCGTTTCTGGCCATTACACTGGAATGGCCATTATTTAAGCGTTAAAAGCTGTACCACAACACTTGTAATCTAGCCGATTGACATGATCAGACAAATGGGATATTTTATTATTAAAAATGTAATTATAGGGGAAAGCTCAGATTGGATGACCCTAGCCTGCCCCTATGAAGAAGCAGGCTAGGGACACCCCCAGAAGCCCCATAATGCACTGGGCATCACCATCTTTAAAGCCACATGGGGGAGGGGGGCTTTTTTATTAAAAAATATATTCATATATATATATATTATGATATTTTACTTAGTGCCTCAACCCACCGAGGCACTTAGAACACTGTCAGAGAATCAGAAGCCTGACTGCCTGGCTCCATGTGGAGTGAAACCGGAAGTGATCGCTCCGTGGGAGCGATCAAAACGGAGCCCGGCAGTCAGGAACAGTATTGCAGGATGCCTCAACATCGAGGCAATACTGTTTGAGCGGCTGGAAGCGATCTCGATCGCTTCCAGTGCTCAGATTACCCAAGGGCGTGTCAGGCACGTCCTTGGTCCTTGACTGACACTTTTTGTAGAACGTGCCTGACACGTCCTCGGTCGCAAAGGGGTTAAAATTACATGCTCTATCGAAATTATGCAAGTTTAATTTTGACTGTCCTATCCCTTTAAAGGATTTTTTTAGATAGAAAACATGAAGGGTTTCATAGGTGATCATTTCAGCTTGCAGGTTTTATCTTTAGACCTGTGTCAGTTTTGCCTGCATAGCTCCAGCTACTAGTGTAGTGTAACATAACTTTCAGAACTTGTTTCTGGATAAACCACTTTGGATGAGATTCAGAATCGCATTGATCTCATGAGAACAACAAATGCTTTTTATTTGTGATGCAGCAATGGAAATGATTTGCATTAATTCTAAGAATGCTGCTTTAGCCGTTTTTGCTAAACGAGCTTTGTGGCTTAAAGGGACAGTATACACCAATTTTCATATAATTACATGTAATAGACACTACTATAAAGAACTACAAGCCTGAGGAAACGGGGAGCCCCCCCGAGAAACGCGTTGCTGTAATTCTTTGTATTTTATAGGGGAGATTCTTAATACACTCAGCTGTAATATTTGCTTATATACCTTTTGGTATTTTTATTCTTTTAAATAAATACTTCTTTTATCTATATACAAGTTGAGTGGATGGTGTTAAAGACTCCATTTCAGTTACCCAAGGGCGAGATAGCCCTCCTCTCTACATTCTTTCCCAGTTCCAGTGATACAGTTATACTGGGAGACATCGGGTTGTGGCGAGGATTGTGCTACATCAGCCAGCTGGTTTGCTGCAGAATACCAGCCTGCCTCTACTGGCACAATTGAGTGCCATCTCACTTGTGAGTATCCTGTGTTTGTCCATATCTGGATTATCTGGTTTTTATTGACCTACACATGTGGCGCCTTTGTCCTTTTTTTTTTGTATTTTTGCTATAAAGAAGAATATCCACAGATACTGATCTAACAATCGGACACCACTGAAAGGGGATGAGAAAGCAGGAAGAGCAGACCCCTCCTTGCATATAAAAAGACCCATTACACAAACAGCAGCAAGCAGGAGTCTGTAGACTTGGGTCTACATCTTATATGTTGATGCTTGGTTATGACTATGAAAATCAGCACAATGTTATTAAAAAATAAACAAAATTATAAATTGTTAAAAAAAACACTCCTAGATGGGCTATATAATCGGATCATCTACAAAACAATTATGCAAAGAAAAATCAATGTCTTTTTAAAGGATTACTTTCTGTTATAATTTTTAAGCCAAACAACTAACATATTAAAGTTAATAAACATTAATTAAAACCTACTGACCTATATTTTATCCAAAACGAAGTTTCATAACGTTATAAAAGTTATATATTTTATTCCCTGATGATGTCACGTTATCCTGCCCACTATTTTAAGCACTGCGTGTTCAAAATACTTAAACCAATGAAATTGTGTTTAAAGCGCCATTTTGAAACCTAGGTATTGTAAACGGATTGGTACAGAGCAAAGGATACCCACGGAGTGGGTTTGGAAAACAAATTTGCAGACAAGATTTCTGATATACGGTAGAGATATGTTAATGAAATGCTATTGATAAAAAGCGTATTTGGGGTAGTTAGTAACAGGCATAGAAAATATTTACTTACAGTGGCCCTTTAAGTATTTTAGGTCTGGTGTTATGGTATCTAAATGCATATTGCTTTTGCTCCCCTTTCAGGGTAAATCTCTGGGCCTGGACTGGATGCTATTATTACCACAGGGACTTGGGAGTAAGGGAGCTTTCCTGGCCCAAGAAAAAAAATATAAGGGCAAACTTAGATGGCATTTTTATTTTTTTCGGCAATCCAAGGCTCAGAAAGCTTCTCACTCTGCCCAAAGTTCTGGCTACTCCTAGAAGTCCAAGAAGTCTACCCTCCCCAAGTCTGCATTAAGGTGCAGCCCCCATGCCAGACCAGTCTCTGGTGGGGTGCAGATTGATTATCTTTTGGGAATCTTGGGAGAGATCTTTTCAGGATCTCTGGGCAGGGCTGCCATCAGGGGGTAAAGGGGGTGACTCCTGTCAGGGGCCCACTGGGGCAGGGGGCCCCATGAGGCAAACACAACTATTTAAAAATATATATATATATTTTTACATTTTGACAGCAACCAGAGGGCGCTACAGCAGAATGCTATTGAGTATGAGAAATGTCATTACAAGGAGTAAAGCATTAGTATTTGTGAGGATTTCTGAGTGTGCACTAAACCACTATGCACAATGTGAGACGGACTTGGCACTTCAGTTTGTACAGTGTGTGCCTGAGTCACATGGCAGATCATTTGCAGAGGAGGTAGGACTTACTTAGTAAATGTAATTAATTTATTTTTGCAATTTCAGATTGTAACTTCAGTGTGGTAGTTGTAAGGTGGGGCCAGGGGTCCTTAAAAACAATTTTTTTAGCAATATGCTGCAGTGTATTTGATTATTTGACAATGCTTTAGAAATTCTATATTTAAAACCATGCAGAAATGTTTCCTCCTCAATACACAATGGTATGATTTATTTATATATATATATATATATTACATTCCAGTTTACTGTCCCTTTATGCAAGGACTTTCCAGATGCCAAGATTTGAAGTGATGCTCTTGGTTGGGGAAAAACAAACATATGTCAACCTTTCAAAAGTGCTTTTCTTCATCTACTCTTTCTGATAGATCATTAATGTACAATTTTTATTTCACAGAAGTATTTTTGTGTGCACATTTACAAATATGATTCTTTAAAAAGTTATCTCTAAATTTCTGCAATTTTTTTTTATCATGCATGTCACACACTGTTGATTTAGGGGATAGCAATGTGCAGAATGTTTACCTCCTGTGAGTGTTTCTGTGGGTGTCTGTGTTTGTCTTTGTGCTTTTGTTGGTGTCTCTATGAGTGTGTATGTATTTTTTTCTGTGGGTCTCTCTGTGAGAGTGTGTGTGTGTGTCTGTCTTTGTGCATTTTCTGTGGGCGTCTCTGTGAGGGTGTGTGTATATGTATGTCTTTGTGCATTTTCTGTGGATGCCTCTGTGAGGGTGTGTGTATGTATGTCTTTGTGTATTTTCTGTGGATGCCTCTCTGAAGGTGGGTGTGTATGTCTTTGTGTGTTTTCTGTGGATGCCTCTGTGAGGGTGTGTGCATATGTCTTTGTGCTTTTTCTGTGGGTGTCTCTGTGAGGGTGTGTGCGTATGTCTTTGGGTATTTTCTGTGGATGCCTCTGTGAGTGTGGGTGTGTATGTCTTTGTGTTTTCTGTGGATGTCTCTGCAAGGGTGTGTGTGTGTGTGTATGTATGTCTGTTTTCTGTGGATGTCTCTGCGAGGGTATGTGCATATGGCTCTGTGCATTTTCTGTGGGTGTCTCTGTGAGGGTGTGTGTGTGTGTGTATGTATGTCTGTGTGTTTTCTGTGGGTGTCTCTGTGAGGGTGTGTGCATATGTCTGTGTGTTTTCTGTGGGTGCCTCTGTGTGAGAGAGAGAGTGTGTGTGTGTGTCTTTGTGCATTTTCTGTGGGTGTCTCTGTGAGGGTGTGTGTGTGTATATGTCATGTGTGTTTTCTGTGGGTGTCCCTATGAGTGTGTGTATGTCCTTGTGTGTTTTCTGAGGCAGTCTCTGTGGGTGTTTACTTTGTTGTAGTTTGAGTGTGTGTGTGTGTTTTCTGTGGATGTCTCCGTGGGTGTGTATATGTATGTCTTTGTGTGTTTTCTGTGTGTGTGTATGTATTTGTGTGTTTTCAGTGGGTTTGTGTGTGTGTCCTTGTGTGTCTGTGAGTGTGCATGTCTTCGTGTGTTTTCTGAGGCTGTCTCTGTGGGAGTTTCCTTGTGTGTATGTACAAGTTTGTGTTTGAGTTTGTGTGTGTCTTTGTGTGTTTTCTGTGGATGTCCCTATGTGTGTGTATGGCCTTGTGTGTTTTCTGTGGGTTTCTGTGTGTGTGTGTATGTCCTTGTGTGTTTTCTTTGGGTGTCTGAGTGTGCATGTCTTTGTGTGTTTTCTGAGGCTGTATCTGTGGGTGTTTCCTTGGGTGTATGTGCAAGTTTGTGCTTGTGTGTGTGTCCATTGTCTCTACCTTTTTATGACATTTTGACCCTACTACTGATTATTCACATCTTTCTACAGACTTTGAGACTTATGAGACCTTTCCGGAAATCACCAATCCATCACTTAACTTTTAAATTATTTTTTAGGCAGTTCAGGACCCTTCTTTTCAGCCACTCTATGCTGTTGTCACCATATAGTTGGCATCTTTCTTGACAAAAAGATAATCAGAACTCCATATGTTGTCTTGTAAATCTCCTTTTTTTGACAAAACTGTAGCTACTTCATTACTTGTCAGGTCAATGTAAATAAGTGCTGAGTGTCTGTGTGGATCTCTGTGTCTGAGTGTGTTTGTGTGTTTCTTTGCGTGTCTGCTAGAGTGTCTGTATGTGAATCCTTATGTGTTAGTGCATGAGTGTGTTTGTGTGTTACTACCTTTACAACATTTCCAAGTTTGACTACACTTAAGAATAAAGGGGGGGGGCCTGATCAATGGTTAAGTCAGCTGCCCCAAAATGTATTTCTAGTGGCAGCCCTGTCTCTGGGCATTCATTCAAGGCCTAAATGTGTGTGTATGTATATGAACAAGAGGCAGGCACTCCCTGGACTTTTCAAAACTTCACATTGTGCAATTTGTGATGTTTCAGGGGATCTCATCCCTTCCTCAAACAAAAGTGTAATGAACACATTGAAACTTACAAAGTAACAACCCTTAGAAACCACTAGTAAGCACAAAAGCAATTTTACAAACACTTTCAATACATAATTGTGTTAAAAATTATCGTAGGGCAGAGCTAGCAGTGAAGCAGAGCAGTCACACATTTAGTGAGCTCTGTAAAATTTCCACCAAATCTATTGCCAAATAAGATAAAATACCCTGAAAATCATTTTCAAAATATATTCTAAAACTTGCTTTTAACCCCTGGAGCAACCTACAGAAGAGGTACCTTGATCTGATCGTCCGTCTCGACACTACTGGTCAGCCGCGGCTGCGTCCTGTTACCACATCCTAAGCAGAGCCAAGGAGACAACCCGACACAAGTGAAGCACCCACGTCGCAAATTACTCTGGAGGGTTGGGGTTTCGCTCCGAAATCTAGAACTGGAGCGACAATATCCGAGAGAGACGAGGTGAACTGGGGCCTACATAGGCGGTAAGCAACATCCCAGCAGCACATCACACGTAACTCACCTAGGAAGGAAACATCACCGGAGGGTCGGGGCTCTGCTCCGGTGGTATTGTACATCTCTCCCCCAGCCTTGTACAGATGAACACAGTATGAGAGTGCCGAATTTAACACCATTATAGACAAATGATTTAACAGAGCATAGCAATAGGCTCAGAAAAGATAGCCTTCCAAAGACACTGATCTGCTGCTAACATTACTCTCCTACCTGCAAGTATAACATTATTACCTCTCTCTAGGGGAAAATTATCTGAGAGTGGGGAAGACATTAGGACATTAAAAACTGTGTAGTCAAAATTACAGGGCCCACACCCAATTAGTAACACTAAATAACTTTGTGATGTCATACTTTCTGATGTCATACTGAAAGTGCTCCCACTCCACCCACATAGGTTCTTTGGCTGATGGTGGATTCTTTTCCTTCAACTTGGAGATGCTTTTCAGAAAATAAAAGGCAAAAACCAATCGGTCAAAGACTACAGCTTGAAGACCTAGAAAACAGGTTGAGAAGATCCAATGTCAGGCTTAGAAACCTACCTGAGTCATACGACAAGTTGAGCGAAGTCCTTCATGAAATTCTGCATAGTCTTTTACCAGATGTAGAAGATAGCTTCCTGTTAATGGACACTATTCATAGAGCTCTTGACAAACCCAGAATACCTAACACCCCAAAAGATGTCATCATAAAACTCCATTACTACACCACCAAAGACCAACTTCTTCAAACTACAAGAACACAGCAACACATAGAATTTGATTGACACAAACTACAATTTTTTGCTGATTTGTCACCTATCACTCTGAGTAAGCAGAGAGAACTAAAACCATTTATCACTTTCCTGTTGAAATCTCAAATCAAGTTTAGGTGGTCATTCCCCTTCAGATTAGTCTTTATCCACAACAAGACTACCTATTCTTGTACCACTTTAGAAGAAAGTATGGCCCTTATGCACCAACTGCGCCTTACAGGAGATGACTGTAATATTCCTTACGCAACTGTCTTTCACTTATCGCATTAGATTGTGTGAACAAGCTACAATGCTCCTTCTATCATTACGGATTAGAGAAGTGCCTCCTGAACCTGCTCTCTTCCTCCTCCAAATGCTTATTGCAAGCTCTGCTTGCCTTCATCCTACTTTTCACCAGTCTCCTCTCTGTCTGCAAGTAAGGCTGTACAATATCATCATAAGGTACTCTGACTCACCGCCAACCCACGGCTTTTATCCTTGCCGCCTGCTTAACTTGGATCAGGATTTTTCAGCTGACTATCAAGCTACGGATTCCTGAGCGCATCACCCACTGAACCGGAAGTACTCTGGGGACTTTACGCGTCAGAGCTTTGGAAGGTGAATGTATTGTTAACTTCATAATGCCTCTTCAGTCTAAATTGTATTGCGCTACCAAGTTGTAATCCAGCGTTCCTGTTTATTATATCTTACTCCTGTCTGCTCTCTGAAGCAAGTGTCTAATCCGCTACAAGGTAATATCAAGCCTTTTTGCCACTATCTGAACTTTAGGTCATCTAGCTGAGTTCCTTGTTCTGGATTCCAATCTTCTCAAAAATTGTTCCTAAGTAATTATGTATTTTCCTTCCATTTTAGGAATATACATTTTTCTCATTTCTGATAAATGCTATTTAACTATAAATATTTCAGTACTTAATACCAATTTAAGTCATTGATTATACTTTTAGCCACACTCCACTTATATTATTTTATAAGAACAGCAAAACTAGAGGAAACATTGCAGTATAACAGAAGCCTTGTAAGAGAAAAACAAAACAATTTTTTTTTGTGTTTATTTTTTTTCCCTCCTATCTTTCTACCTATCCAAGATGGACCCCAAATAAATTAATATGCATTTCACTTGACTTAATCAAAAGGTGGATTATCTAGCTAGGGGTTTAACGGAGGTTCAGGTAGAGGTCCTGACCTTGAAGGGACTTATTAAGGATTTATTTTCTGCTAAATTTTCAGACTCTCCTGAACCCACTCTCAATCCTCCTACGCCATTTTCAGGCATCAAGTCTGAATTCAGACATTTTAAGAACACTTGCCTTCTCATGTTTTCATTGAAACCCAGGACATACAGCACTGATAAAATGAAGGTCTGTACTGTAATCTCATATCTTAAAGGTGAGCCTAGGGCGTGGGCAAACCAATTCTTTGAAAAAGAAGACCCCATTCTTAACTCCTTGGATGATTTCTTTTCCACCATGGCCACCCTGTATGATGATGTAAATAAGCAATTGACTGCCGAGAATACCCTTAGGTCTCTTAAACAAGGGAAACGCCCCATGGAAGAATATGTGGCAGACTTCCAGATGTGGAGCACAGACTCAGAGTGGAATCAATTGAGCTTGAGAAACCAATTCCGCATGGGTCTGGGATCTTAAAGATGAACTAGCTGAGGGGCGGAGCAAGCCCGGGTACTGAACGGTCGCACTTTCTCTCAGCTCTGCTGATGTAGCATATAATCTTACTTTTTTGACCGTTCAACCCAGTTCATATTCACATTTTAGGTACACCTAACTCCTGAGGGGAAGAAAGGGAAGCATAGACCACCGGATGGTCATTTTAAAGAGGAAATAATCGATGTCCTTGTGGTTTGTCTAATGCTGGGATGGCATAGGAGCGGCCATTTTTAATCTATGTAAAAGCTCCCTAACGAAGAGTCCTTCTTTTGCAAAACGTGTGTGACTGGCTGCTTAGGATAGCAGAGAGTATTACTGTGGTGATATCATGGATACCTGCAGCGTTGAACTAACAACTGCTATTTCCCGCCTGCTAAATGCTCATTTTAGCCGCCTCTCGGACTGCCTCACCTCAGAGTGGGACTCTATTTGCAAGCGGAGGCTCCACGACGGATCAGATGTGCATTTGGTAGAAGAAGATGATCTTGGGCAGGAAGCTACAGTTGGCGCTTGGTGTGGACAGGCGGTGGAAAACACTTTAACAGTTAAGGACCCAGTAGTCACCGGAGAACACTGCAATCATGATAACCTCCCTAAAAAGGTGAGCTCATTGCATAACTTGCCTTATGTGACGGAGGATGAGAAGCCGATACTTGTGGTGACAAGGCCGATCGATGAGGAACCGGCGGGGCTGCCCGCTGTTGCACGGGAGCAGATTTCTGTGCAAGCAATAAGGCTAACTCACCAATCTTTTCTAGCAATTGAGGACAATTCTCGTGGGCCGTGACTTTCCTCTTGAGACTTGCTTACTGTTTGGCCTTTCCCCACAGCAGATTGCCAACTTTGTATTACTCAGATGTGGCCATTAACCGCTTTGGGAGTGGTGGTGAAAATTTGCTCCGCTTGATAGCAAGGCCCTCTATCCCCCAGATTCATCCAAAAAAAAAAAAAGAGGAGTCGGTTGAAACCACAGAGACTCAAATATACCTGGTACTATAGGCAGATCTTATGTGTAACCATGATCACCTATAGTTGATATGTGAACTTTCCAATTAATAGTTGTGCCTGGTTAAGTAGGTCTCTGGACCAGTTGTTTTTTGGCACATATGATATCTAAAGGTTTATATTTGTTATAAGTTGGGATCTTACTATTTTGTTTTAGAAGCTTAAAGTTTGTTTGTTTTTTTCCAATTTAACATTTTATGTTGATCTAATTAAAGTGTTTGATGTCTAATTTATTGTATATGTGTCTGTTATTGATAATTAAGTGAGAGTCATTATCCCCAGGTGCTTTCATACCCTTGCATTACAGGATAGCAGATGCAATGTGGGAGGATTAGAGATGCCTAGTTTAAATACATCACTGCATTATGTAAGCTACTTTCTAATTGAGGTGCTGCTATAGTCTCTCTCAATATCCTAGTCAGCCCCTTTTGATTCACAGCTTAAAAAGCATATCTTTGACATAAAACAAATTGTACTATCTTCTCAAGGCTAAAGCTAAAATGTATGGAATGAGAACAACTTGTAATCTACCGCCGAGTCATGACTAGATCCTTGCGGGGTATAGGGCCCATGCCCAGGAGTAGGGATCTAAGACAACTTAGGTGTAAAAATGTAGCCTCCCTTTTTTCTTTATGACAACACTGGTACACTTGTAGTGTTAAAGGTAGTTACAGCATTTTTCAATCCCTACTTAATAATTGCATGAACAATTACATTCTGTTTATTATTGACCTGCTTGTATATATCTTTTTATAAGGGGACATGCGGTGTCCATGAGTAATTTCAATGGGAGCTCTAACATCTCTCATCCCTTACCTAGCAAATGTTTTGTTTTGAAGAAAAATTTTACATTATCTCAAAACTTCAAAATACCCATAAGGTTTTACCGAGCAGGCTGGTCCTGCGCTATTCACACCAGACATTATCTCCTCTTTAACTGTATTTTAAATAAGTTAAGGAAAGTTTACCAAATCTTTAAGCTTGGACGGTTAGGTCCTATCCTGCTAGATATTATATAGGCCTTACATGTATATCAGCACTTTCTATCCCTGTACTTCACGGCCATTCAGTTGTTCATTAAACTCTCCACATAGACAGGTTGTTGAAAAATGCTTGTTTTAAGCCTCCAGGCAATAGTTTTCCATGTTCTTATATGAATGCACAATATTTTTCCCTCTGTTTGAGTAGGAACTATGTATCTTATCATAACTAAATTGGATGTAGTAGTCATTGTATATAGCGGAGCGAGACTTCACCTCTAACCCTCATATCTCTAGTTTTATATTGCTACTAGTCTGGGAACATGGAACATATAGCCCCACTGGGCTAGATAAACTATTGGTCTCATATGTAACCCACTCCTTTCTAACTTTTCCTCAGGGTCTCATATGTCCATATACTGTTATATAAAGTAACATTGCTCTGTATGGCTATAGCCTGCTTATTTAATTCATATAACCTACTACATATATATACTCACCTCCCCCCCAACTTATAATGTGTCCCCTTGTTTAGGAGAACTAAATATGCGGCTTTTCTTGCCTGTGCCGCAACCCTTACCATTCCTTTAATAGCAATTCTTACACTCTAATACAGTGCTGACCTTATTTTTCCCATTGGCATTAACAAGATAGGTCAGCTACATTTAATCCTTACCTATCTTAGTAAGACTTTTTACTATATTCCCTCTAAAGACAATTAAAATGTATTAGGGCCCATATGTGGCTCATTATAGCGCGAGAGGGACTCATATCACCCAAAAAGAGGTTTCAGTTTTGCCTATCAATTATCATAGTTACTGTTATTTCCACTGTTATGCAGGAAGCAGGCAAATGTATTACTATACATAATGTCTATGTACTCTGTTTCAATGTTTCTATTATATGTATATCTAATCTTTGTACTGTGTAAAAACCTCAATAAAAATTTATAAAAAAAAAAAAAAAAAAGATGAACTAGCTCGTATTGACCTCCCAGAGACTCTTGATGGTCTGATTAAAACTTGCATCACTTTGGACAGACGATATAATGAGAGAGAAAATTTGAGAAAACTCACGCTCAAATTTTTCAAAAAGGAAATCCTTTTTCTCTTGTAAGGTGTATCCAGTCCACGGATTCATCCATTACTTGTGGGATATTCTCCTTCCCAACAGGGAGCTGCAAGAGGATCACCCACAGCAGAGCTGTCTATATAGCTCCTCCCCTAACTGCCACCTCCCAGTCATTCTCTTGCAGCTCTCGACAAGGGTAGTAGCTAGAGAGATGTGGTGCATTAATGTAGTTTATCTTCAATCAAAAGTTTATTATTTTCAAATGGTACCGGAGTTGTACTATTTTAGCCTCAGGCAGAAAGTTGAAGAAGAGTCTGCCTGAGGTTTTTGATGATCTTAGCGGTTTGTAACTAAGATCCACTGCTGTTCTCACACATAACTGAAGAGATGAGTAACTTCAGCTGGGGGAATAGCGTGCAGGGTTACCTGCTCTGAGGTATGTGCAGTTTTAAATTTTTCTAGAGAGATGATAAGCTAGAAAATGCTGACAGTGCCTGATTTATTTAAGGTAAGCCTGATTACAGTGATTTAATAACGACTGGTATCATGCTTGCTGTAAAGGGTAATATTTTTGTTATTTACTCTCATTACTGAATAGATATAACGTTTGCTTGATGTATATAAACGTTTATTACAAATGGTGATAAAACTTTATTCTGGGGCCCAGTTTTTCCACATGGCTGGCTAGATTTTGCCTAGGGATAGTTTTTTAAGGCCCTCTCACTGTGAGTACAGGTTGGGAGGGGCCTAATTTCGCGCCTAAATTGCGCAGTAGTTTTTGCAGCTTGAGACATCCAGCTTCCCTGAAAGAGTCCCCTGAACATATAGGACCTCTCTAAAGGGTTTTTGTGCCTTCCAAAGTCGTCGTATGGGCAGGTAGGAGCCACAGTAGAGCTGTGGCAGTTGGTTGTGACTGTTTAAAAACGTTTATATCGTTTTTTTGATCTGGTTTTGAAACTAAGGGGTTAATCATCCATTTGCAAGTGGGTGCAATGCTATTTCAGTTTATTATACACACTGTAAAAATTTCATAAAATTTACCTCTTTTTTCACTGTTTTGCAGTTTCTGTGATTGTTTTTTTCTCTTAAAGGCACAGTACCGTTTTTATTTTTTGCTTGTTCAGTTATTAAAATGTTTTCCAAGCTTGCTGGTCTCATTACTAGTCTGTTTAAACATGTCTGACATAGAGGAAACTCATTGTTCATTATGTTTAGAAGCCATTGTGGAACCCCCTCTTAGAATGTGTACCAAATGCACTGATCTTACTATAAGTTATAAAGATCATATTCTGGCTTTAAAAGATTTATCACCAGAGGAAACTGACAAGGGGGAAGTTATGCCGACTAACTCTCCCCACGTGTCAGAACCTATGACTCCCGCTCAAGGGACGCCCGCTCTAGAGGCGCCAAGTACATCTAGCGCGCCCATAGCGTTTACCTTACAAGACATGGCGGCAGTTATGGATCATACCCTTACAGCGGTATTGTCCAAACTACCAGGGTTACAAGGAAAGCGAGACAGCTCTGGGGCTAGGAAAAATACAGAGCTCTCTGATGCTTTAGTAGCTATGTCTGATATACCTTCACAATGTGCAGAAGCCGAGGCAGGAGAGCTTCTATCTGTGGGTGATTTTTCTGACTCAGGGAAGATAATTCAACCTGATTCTGATATGTCTACATTTAAATTTAAGCTTGAACACCTCCGCGTGTTGCTCAGGGAGGTTTTAGCTGCTCTGAATGACTGTGACACCATTATGGTCCCAGAGAAATTGTGTAGATTGGATAAATACTATGCAGTGCCTGTTTACACTGATGTTTTTCCAATACCTAAGAGGTTTTCAGAAATTATTACTAAGGAATGGGATAGACCAGGTGTACCGTTCTCTCCCCCTCCTGTTTTTAAAAAGATGTTTCCCATAGATGCCGCTACACGGGACTTATGGCAAACGTAAGGTGGAGGGAGCAGTCTCTACCCTAGCTAAGCGTACAACTATCCCCGTCGAGGACAGTTGTGCTTTCCTAGATCCAATGGATAAAAAGTTAGAGGGTTACCTTAAGAAAATGTTTATTCAACAGGGTTTTATTCTCCAGCCTCTTGCATGCATTGCCCCTGTCACTGCTGCTGCGGCCTTCTGGTTTGAGTCTCTGGAAGAGGCTCTACAGGTAGAAACCCCATTGGATGATATACTTGACAAGCTTAAAGCTCTTAAGCTAGCCAATTCATTTGTTTCTGACGCCGTTGTTCATTTAACCAAACTAACGGCGTTAGGGCGTTATGGCTTAAATCCTGGTCAGCTGACGTTACTTCAAAGTCTAAGCTTCTCAATATTCCCTTCAAGGGGCAGACCCTATTCGGGCCCGGACTGAAGGAGATCATTTCTGATATTACTGGAGGAAAAGGTCACGCCCTTCCTCAGGATAGGTCCAACAAATTAAGGACCAAACAGAGTAATTTTCGTGCCTTTCGAAACTTCAAGACTGGCGCAGCATCAACTTCCTCTAATACAAAACAAGAGGGAAATTGTGCCCAGTCCAAGCCGGTCTGGAGACCTAACCAGGCTTGGAATAAAGGAAGGCAGGCCAAAAAGCCTGCTGCTGTCTCTAAGACAGCATGAAAGGTCAGCCCCCGATCCGGTAACGGATCTAGTAGGGGGTAGACTTTCTCTCTTCGCCCAGGCTTGGGCAAGAGATGTCCAGGATCCCTGGGCGTTGGAAATTGTGTCCCAGGGGGGTATCTTCTGGACTTCAAAGCTTCTTCCCCAAAAGGAAGATTTCACCTCTCACAATTATCTGCAAACCAGATAAAGAGAGAGGCATTCTTACATTGTGTTCAAGACCTCCTAGTTATGGGAGTGATCCACCCAGTTCCAAGGGAGGAACAGGGGCAAGGCTTCTATTCAAATCTGTTTGTGGTTCCCAAGAAAGAGGGAACCTTCAGACCAATCTTAGATCTCAAGATCCTAAACAAATTTCTCAGGGTCCCATCCTTCAAAATGGAGACTATTCGAACCATCCTACCTATGATCCAGGAGGGTCAATATATGACTACCGTGGACTTAAAGGATGCTTATCTTCATATTCCGATACACAGAGATCATCATTGGTTTCTCAGGTTCACCTTCCTAGACAGGCATTACCAGTTTGTAGCTCTTCCCTTTGGGTTAGCTACGGCACCAAGAATCTTTACGAAGGTTCTGGGGTCACTTCTGGCGGTCCTAAGGCTGCGGAGTATAGCAGTAGCCCCTTACCTAGACGACATTATGATACAGGCGTTGAATTTTCAAATTGCCAAGTCCCATACGGACATTGTTCTGGCATTCCTGAGGTCTCATGGGTGGAAAGTGAATGAAGAAAAGAGTTCTCTATCCCCTCTCACAAGCGTTTCCTTCCTGGGAACTCTGATAGATTCTGTAGAAATGAAGATTTACCTGACAGAGGCCAGTTTGTCAAAACTAAATTCCTGCAGTGTTCTTTATTCTACTTCTTGCCCTTCAGTGGCTCAGTGTATGGAAGTAATCGGCTTAATGGTAGCGGCAATGGACATAGTGCCGTTTGCCCGCCTACATCTCAGACCGCTGCAACTCTGCATGCTCAGTCAGTGGAATGGGGATTACACAGATTTGTCCCCTCTACTAAATGTGGATCAAGAGACCAGGGATTCTCTTCTCTGGTGGCTATCTCGGGTCCATCTGTCCAAAGGTATGACCTTCTGCAGGCCAGATTGGACAATAGTAACAACAGATGCCAGCCTTCTGGGCTGGGGTGCAGTCTGGAACTCCCTGAAGGCTCAGGGATCGTGGACTCAGGAGGAGGCACTCCTTCCGATAAACATTCTGGAACTAAGAGCGATATTCAATGCTCTTCAGGCTTGGCCTCAGCTAGCTGCGGTCAGGTTCATCAGATTTCAGTCGGACAACATCACGACTGTAGCTTACATCAACCATCAAGGGGGAACAAGGAGTTCCCTAGCAATGTTGGAGGTTTCAAAGATAATTCTATGGGCAGAGATTCACTCTTGCCATCTATCAGCTATCCATATCCCAGGAGTAGAGAACTGGGAGGCGGATTTTCTAAGTCGACAGACTTTTCATCCGGGGGAGTGGGAGCTCCATCCGGAGGTATTTGCACAGTTGATTCAACTTTGGGGCAAACCAGAACTGGATCTCATGGCGTCTCGTCAGAACGCCAAGCTTACTTGTTACGGATCCAGGTCCAGGGATCCAAAGGCAGCACTGATAGATGCTCTAGCAGCGCCTTGGTCCTTCAACCTGGCTTATGTGTTTCCACCGTTTCCTCTTCTCCCTCGTCTGATTGCCAAGATCAAGCAGGAGAGAGCTTCAGTGATTTTGATAGCACCTGCGTGGCTACGCAGGACTTGGTATGCAGATCTGGTGGACATGTCATCCTTTCCACCATGGACTCTGCCGCTGAGACAGGACCTTCTACTTCAGGGTCCTTTCAACCATCCAAATCTAATTTCTCTGCGTCTGACTGCTTGGAGATTGAACGCTTGATTTTATCAAAGCGTGGTTTCTCCGAGTCGGTCATTGATACCTTAATACAGGCGCGAAAGCCTGTCACCAGGAAAGTCTATCATAAGATATGGTGTAAATATCTTCATTGGTGTGAATCCAAGGGTTAGTCATGGAGTAAAGTCAGGATTCCTAGGATATTATCCTTTCTCCAAGAAGGATTGGAGAAGGGTTTGTCAGCTAATTCCTTAAAGGGACAGATTTCTGTTCTGTCTATTCTTTTGCACAAACGTCTGGCTGAGGTTCCAGATGTTCAGGCGTTTTGTCAGGCTCAGGTTAGAATCAATAAAAATAAATAAAAAGAGAGAAGCGCTCAACCTGGGAACGAACAATAGCATAATAGCTTGCTCTATGGCTAGTTACCACCCAAGAAGCAGCCTCTTTTTGCTCAAAATGTGCCTTTCACAGAGAAGAACTTTCCTGAAGCATATCAGTCTGATCCTGACTTCACAGTACAGTCCAGCCCCGAAATACCAGGCAATCCCTCTCTGAACGAGAGAAACAGCAAAACCCCAGACGTACGTTTCGGCCTATTGTGGGCCTCGTCAGTGAGGTGCAGCCATATCCCTCTAGGCACACTGAGCAACGGGTCCACGTCTGGATTCCCGCATCACACTTAGGGAGACTTCCCAAAATGTCATAATTTGCATAAATAAAAAGAGAGAAGCGCTCAACCTGGGAACGAACAATAGCATAATAGCTTGCTCTATGGCTAGTTACCACCCAAGAAGCAGCCTCTTTTTGCTCAAAATGTGCCTTTCACAGAGAAGAACTTTCCTGAAGCATATCAGTCTGATCCTGACTTCACAGTACAGTCCAGCCCCGAAATACCAGGCAATCCCTCTCTGAACGAGAGAAACAGCAAAACCCCAGACGTACGTTTCGGCTTATTGTGGGCCTCGTCAGTGAGGTGCAGCCATATCCCTCTAGGCACACTGAGCAACGGGTCCACGTCTGGATTCCCGCATCACACTTAGGGAGACTTCCCAAAATGTCATAATTTGCATAAATAAAAAGAGAGAAGCGCTCAACCTGGGAACGAACAATAGCATAATAGCTTGCTCTATGGCTAGTTACCACCCAAGAAGCAGCCTCTTTTTGCTCAACATGTGCCTTTCACAGAGAAGAACTTTCCTGAAGCATATCAGTCTGATCCTGACTTCACAGTACAGTCCAGCCCCGAAATACCAGGCAATCCCTCTCTGAACGAGAGAAACAGCAAAACCCCAGACGTACGTTTCGGCCTATTGTGGGCCTCGTCAGTGAGGTGCAGCCATATCCCTCTAGGCACACTGAGCAACGGGTCCACGTCTGGATTCCCGCATCACACTTAGGGAGACTTCCCAAAATGTCATAATTTGCATAAATAAAAAGAGAGAAGCGCTCAACCTGGGAACGAACAATAGCATAATAGCTTGCTCTATGGCTAGTTACCACCCAAGAAGCAGCCTCTTTTTGCTCAAAATGTGCCTTTCACAGAGAAGAACTTTCCTGAAGCATATCAGTCTGATCCTGACTTCACAGTACAGTCCAGCCCCGAAATACCAGGCAATCCCTCTCTGAACGAGAGAAACAGCAAAACCCCAGACGTACGTTTTCGGCCTATTGTGGGCCTCGTCAGTGAGGTGCAGCCATATCCCTCTAGGCACACTGAACGAGAGAGGGATTGCCTGGTTCAGAGAGGGATTGCCTGGTATTTCGGGGCTGGACTGTACTGTGAAGTCAGGATCAGACTGATATGCTTCAGGAAAGTTCTTCTCTGTGAAAGGCACATGTTGAGCAAAAAGAGGCTGCTTCTTGGGTGGTAACTAGCCATAGAGCAAGCTATTATGCTTTTGTTCGTTCCCAGGTTGAGCGCTTCTCTCTTTTTATTTCTGGTTAGAATCAAGCCTGTGTTTAAACCCGTTGCTCTGCCATGAAGTTTGAATTTAGTTCTTAAAGTTCTTCAAGGGGTTCCGTTTGAACCTTTGCATTCCATAGATATTAAGCTCTTATCTTCTAGTTCTAGTTCTGTTTTTAGTAGCTATCTCCTCGGCTCAAAGAGTTTCGGAGTTATCTGCTTTACAATGTGATTCCCCTTCTCTCGTTTTCCATGCAGATAAGGTAGTGTTACGTACCAAACCTGGTTTTCTACCTAAGGTAGTATCTAATAAGAATATCAATCAGGAGATTGTTGTTCTGTCACTGTGTCCTAATCCTATTACACAATCTTGACGTGGTTCGTGCTTTAAAGTTTTATTTACAAGCTACTAGAGATTTTCGTCAAACATCTGCATTGTTTGTTGTCTACTCTGGACAGAGGAAAGGCCAAAAGGCTTCGGCAGCTTCTCTTTCTTTTTAGCTAAGAAGTATAATCCGCTTAGCTTATGAGACTGCTGGCCAGCAGCCTCCTGAGAGAATTGCAGCTCATTCCACTAGAGCAGTAGCTTCCACATGGGCTTTTAAAAATGAGGCTTCTGTTGAACAGATTTGTAAGGCGGCGACTTGGTCTTCGCTTCATACCTTTTCTAAATTCTACAAATTTGATACTTTTGCTTCTTCGGAGGCTGTTTTTGGGAGAAAGGTCTTACAGGCAGTGGTGCCCTCCATTTAAGCGCCTGCCTTGTCCCTCCCTTCATCCGTGTCCTATAGCTTTGGTATTGGTATCCCACAAGTAATGGATGAATCCGTGGACTGGATACACCTTACAAGAGAAAACAAAATTTATGCTTACCTGATAAATTTATTTCTCTTGTGGTGTATCCAGTCTACGGCCCGCCCTGTCATTTTAAGGCAGGTGTTATTTATTTTTTAAAACTACAGTCACTACTGCACCCTATGGTTTCTCCTTTTTCTTGCTTGTCTTCGGTCGAATGACTGGGAGGTGGCAGTTAGGGGAGGAGCTATATAGACAGCTCTGCTGTGTCTGATCCTCTTGCAGCTCCCTGTTGGGAAGGAGAATATCCCACAAGTAATGGATGAATCCGTGGACTGGATACACCACAAGAGAAATAAATTTATCAGGTAAGCATAAATTTTGTTTTTTTTTCTCCAGAAATTTTTTCTCAACCACCTGTCCAAATGGACATAGGTGCTGCAAAAGGACCTCTATTACAAGAAGAAAAGCTCAGGAGAAAATTAGACAACTTATGCCTGTATTGTGCTAGCAGTGAGCATAATGTTTCTTCTTGCCCCAGTCTCCTTCACCAAAAGAAGGGTAAGCATCCAACCATACAACTTGTACATAATCTAAACTTTGCTTAACATTGCTCACTTATCTTATCTTTACAGTGGGATCATCAAGTCATCCAAACAGAGGGAATGATTGACTCCTGAGCCTATGGGACTTTTATTGATTTGTCTTTGGTTAAAAAGAATAAAATACCCTGTGTGTTGAAGCAAACTCCAGTGCATATTAGAGTTATTGATGGTTTTAATTACTTAAAAGCTTCTATTACACACTATACTGTGCCAATTACTCATCACCACTCCCTGTGGTCACACAGAGTATATCACATTTTATATCATACATTCATCCATTCACCCAATAATTCTGGGACACCCATAGCTAGCAAAACATAATCCTAATATTAACTGGCCACAAAACAAGGTATCCTTCCAGTACCCTTATTGTAAAAATACTTGTATTCCTCATTTAGCCATTTGCAATACTGGTCTATCTCTTCCTGTGGAATATATTGATTTCCAAGTCGTTTTTGATTTAAAGGAAGCGGAAACTCTACCACCCCATCGTTCGTACGATTGATCAATTGATACTTTACCTGGAGCTAAGATTCCTTTCGGCAGGTTCTACCTACTATCAGAGAAAGAATTGCAACATCTCCGTGAATACCTGGATGAGGATTTAAGAAAAGGTTTTATTTCTCCTTCAACATCTCCAGCTGCTTTGGGTATCTTCTTCGTGAGAAATAAGTATGGAACTCTTTGCCCAATCATAGACTATAGAGCTCTGAATAATATAACAATAAAAAATTGATACCCTTTACCCCTTATACCAGAACTTCTAGAACGTCTCACAGATGCATCTGTTTTCACTAAACTCGACTTAAAGGGAGCCTACAATCTAATTCGTATAAAAGAAGGGGACGAATGGAAGACAGCATTTAGAACCCGTTATGGTCTTTTTCAGTATAACATAATGCCATTTGTAATGCCCCCACCACTTTTCAGCACTTTATAAATTAAATCTTCAAGGATTTGATGGACATTTGCGTTGTGGTTTATCTCAATGACATCCTCATTTATTCCAGATCTCTCCAGGACCACATCACTCATGTTCGAAAAGTTCTCTCACATCTACAAGAACACTGATTATTTGACAAAATGGAAAAATGTCTTTTTCACCAGTCCACTTTCAAATTTTTAGGCTATGTCATTTCACCACAAGGAATCCAAATGGACACAGACAAGGTGTCCACTATCACTCAGTGGCTTCACCCCTCTAACAAAAAAGTCCTTCAAAAGTTCCTTGGATTTGCAAATTTTGATAGGAAATTTATTCCTAACTACTCAACAATAGTCGAACTTCTAACTCATTTGACAGGAAACTCAATTTATTTGATCATCTAAAGATGATTCAAATTTTACTCATCTAAAAAATAAGTTTCACCTCAGCACCAATACTATGTTTACTGGATCCACAGAAGCAATTTATACTCAAGGTTAATGCCTCAAATATTGGCATAGGTGCTATCCTCTCTCAATGGATTCCATTTCTTCGACTATACATCCAATAGAATATTTTTCAAGAATTTTGACTCCAGCAGAATTCAATTATTCCGTTGGAGACAAGGAATTGCTGGCCATTAAGTCTGCACTTGAAACCTGGCGTCATCTTTTGGAAGGAACAAAGTTCCCTTTTGTAATATACAGTGACTACAAGAATTTGGAGTACCTAAGAAGTAACAAAACATGGTCTTCCTGCAAGGTGAGATGGTCTCTTTTTCTGAACAGGTTTGATTTCATAATCACCTACAGGTCTGGCACAAAGAATGCAAAGGCAGATATACTCTCCAGACTCAATGAAAAATACTCTTTCAATTCCAACAGTTCAATCATAATACCTCCTCACAAAATTGTGGGATTAACCACTAACCTAGAACAAGACATCCTAAAAGCCTTGGAATCAAATACACAGATACCCTCAGAATCACTCACAAAAACTTCCTCCGGCCTATACCAGGATCGCGTATATATACCTTTATTTTTAAGACAACTACTTCGACATTTCCATGACTCCCCTCTTTCAGGTCACCATGGTATGTCCAGGACTCTATCCCATCTCAAGAGGTATTTTTGGTGGCCCAACATTGCTCAAACTGTTCATGATTATGTTATTCAATGCCAGAATTGTGCCTGTAACAAAACTGATCATAAAAAGCCTTTCGGATATTTTACACCTCTACCTATTCCTAACACCCCATAGGAATTCTTTCTTTGGATTTCATTGTGGTTCTTCCTATTTCTCATTCACACACTACTATCTTGGTTGTGGTAGATCACTTTATTCCACTCAAGAACCTACCTTCAGCTCTTAAAACTGCAGACGTTTTTGTTGACCAAATTGTCAAATTACATGGCCTACCCACCACAATCCTCAGTGACAGGGGGTCACAATTCACCTCCAGATTTTGGAGACAACTATGTTAAATAATCAAGATCGATTCAAGACATTCCTCTGCATATCTTCCCCAAACGAATGGCCTCTATCTGAACTTTGTCATCTAGCTGAGTTCCTTGTTCTGGATTCCAATCCTCTCAAAATTGTTCCTAAGTCATTTTGTATTTTCCTTCCATTTTAGGAATATAGATTTTTCTAATTTCTGATAAATGCTATTTAAGTATATATATATATTTCAGTACTTAATACCAATTTAAGTAATTGATTAAACTTTTTGCCACACTCCACTTATATTCTTTTATAAGAACATCAAAACTAGAGGAAACATTGCAACGACACAGCTTTGCCTCTACCACAAAGGCCTCCAATAAAACACATATAATGTATGTGGAATAAAATTTCCAAAGATATTTCACCCATCAAGAGACACAAGGATCTGGCAAGAGAATAATCTCTCCATCAGGAACACTCTGCACTGAACGGATGACACGGGTAGTCAATTATACTGGAAGCTATATACAATGCATCTGATTGACCTGGACAGTTTGCAGACATGCAACAACTGTTACAAGGAAAAACACTAAGTATTATATTTACTAATGTACCAGGGCCTTATTGGAGGATGTTGATGGGGTAGCCTTAAAGGGACAGTAAAGTAATAAAAAATCTTTCATGATTTAAATAGGGCATGTAATTTTAAACAACTTTCCAATTTACTTTTATTACCAATTTTGCTTTGTTCTCTTGGTATTCTTAGTTGAAAGCTAAATCTAGGAGGTTCATGTGCTAATTTCTTAGACCTTGAAGACTGCCTCTAATTTGAAAGCATTTTGACAGTTTTTCACCACTAGAGGGCATTAGTTCATGTTTTTCATATAGATAACATTGAGTTCAGGCACGTGAAGCTCCTAGGAATCAGCACTGATTGGCTAAAAATGCAAGTCTGTCAAAAGAACTGAAATAAGGGGGCAGTTTGCAGAGGCATAGATACAAGGTAATCACAGAGGTAAAAAGTATATTATTATAACTGTGTTGGTTATGCAGATTTGGGGAATGGGTAATAAAGGGATTATCTATCTTTTTAAACAACAAACATTCTGGAGTTTACTGTCCCTTTAATATTAACTGTGATACTAAACCCATTGAGACCTGAGAGGGCTCACGATCCATTCAAAATTTGATAAATTTGTATGGTTTAGTCTAATTTGCTTAGGAGCTTGACTTAAAAATGTTTGTTTTACGTTATGATAGTTTTTAGTATTGCTGATATCTTTGAGATAGACACCTATTTTTGACTTCGGAGCTATCAGACAATATACAGACTAAAGGTAAATTGTTGCCAATAATTGTTTATAAACAATTTGTTCAAGAACTGTTAAAATATTTGGATTTAGTTATGAGTTACCAATAAATGTTTGACCAAATTGTTCAAGAACTGCTAGAATATTTGGAGTTAGTCATGAGTTATTGTGATCTTACTTTTAAATTGTTAAAGGCTTTATAGGAGCCATTAGTTACCGAGCTCTTGCTTAGGTTTGAGCTACACAGAGTCTTAAGAGAGACCAATATCCCTACACAAAAGTCATTAGCGGAAAGGAAAGCACCTTAGACTCACCTTGGAGAAAAGATAATAGTTAACATGATATGTGATTCTATATCCCCCTCACTTATAACACCCCCACCATAACTAAAGAAGACAACATCAAACACTCTCAATACAGGACAACATTGCATGCATCTCTTAAGCAAAAGAATATCATAACAGTCCCGGGTAAAACACAGAGAACAACTAATAATCCTAATGTTGGATAAGATTGAGTAACTCTAGAATAACCGGAACTGACTTTGTCCTCCCTATGCTTAAGAAACACTTGGGGCCGAATTATCTAGCTCTGAATGGAGTTTGATGCCCCTGTTTCCGCGCGAGCCTTAGCTAGATATTGATAAAGGCATTCTAAGAGGCTGAAGCGCGTAGACGTGACCTGTCTGTTTTACCAGAAATTCAGTCCCTTAATACAGAGCGCTATGTGAGGAAGAAGGGATTACATCGCACATCACAGATTGCTGTAAGATTGCATGGCCAAAGAAACTCCAGGATTGGCTCATCTTACCCACGTGACACTCGAACCCGGAAGTACGAGGACCAAAGAAGAAACGCTACACACGAGGTGGATGCCTCTATAGTGGTTGGGAAACAAATATAATATACAGCCCAAGGGAGTACATCACTGTGTGGTAAGATTACCCGTAACCCCTAAGGACTTCAGCAAAAGAAGTAAAAGGCGGGGGGCGTGTCAGAACGAGCAACCAAGATGGCTGCTTTTCTTTAAGGCTGATTACAGGAGCAGATAAAACCGCTATTTACTGCTCTGAAATCTTATAATCTGAGCTACTTTTCAACAATATTCTACAGTCTAGAAGCTACTGCTCAGAAACATATTTATTCACCTAGATTTCAGCCCGGAAGATCTAACAGATGTGGTGTGTAGCGGAGGCCTGCTAATGGCCTCAGCCTTCATCTTGCCCTCCCCAGTATCCTGCAGACACAGGACGAGCAGCTGTATACGCTGAACATTTCCCTTTTCCCCTTACCTATCCGCTTCACTGGGACTAAAGGTAACCTTACTCAGACAGTCTCTCTATCTCTTACCTATCATGGGAGACCTCACACAACATATACAAGCCTTCTTGCTAGACTTGGAGATGATAATACTCAGAAGCTTTGACAACTTCTTGCCGCCAACGCAGTGTGTGAACATGCAAAACAGTATTCCTCTGTCATCTTATACAGAAGTACCGCTAATTATGAGTGGCCAGAGGCAGGATGAGGAGCGCATTAAGCCTGCTTGTGAGGATTGGACCTCAGAGGATGCGGCCGATCCCCAGGAACTGCTCTCTGACTATTTTACCCATCAGTTCGTTGCCTTGTCGGACAGACAAGAAAACCTAAAGAGCCAAATACTACACTTTTCTAACTTGGAGAGACCGGTGGAGAAAAGGGCTAAGTATCTGATTGCACTGGGCGCAGTGTTAGTTTGGCAGACAGACATACAAGAGACAGTTAAGTGCCTATTTGAAGTAGATAGATACAATACAGCAGCCTCATCCTTTGACTCCGGTTCCCAGACAGCTGAGAACGCTGGTAGACAAGACTGGATGACACCCTTTGTCACCTTCTTGGGACAAGCGATTAGAAGAGTTGGCGTGGGATTATTTTGATCATCTGAACTGAGGGCTGCGGGAGCTGCTTAGACGAACATTGTAACTTCCAGAGCTTCAGACTCGCTGTAATGTCAGATGGATTTTTGGGCAGCTGGCAGTCTGCAGTGCTGGTTCATAGAGCTGGATATGTAACTTTCGCTTTGTGCCCCATAGTACTACCAGACTGTGAGACGTTATTTGCTATTTATTTGTTTTGAGTAGCTCACTGTTTTTTCCCTAATAGAGCAATATTGCCGTTACCATTTGATATACGTCTGCTGGTTTGACATTAGGTTACAGTTTTTATATCCTGCGGTAAGATTGAGCCTTAAGTTTATAATTATTGCATGCGACACAGGATGTTACTCTCGTTTAGCCTCGCTGTACAACACTGCAGATTATGTGTAAGTTCTTTGACACACGGGTCTATCCAGACTTGGGCGCAGTGTGACAACTTGAAAAATAGACTAATCATCTTTTATTCATAAGGTAGTGGGAATGGTTAATAGTGGTCAATTCAGTTATTTAGATTGTGTGCCGCCTTATATTTGTGTCCCTTGTTATTTACCCCGTAACGGATAAAGTACCCTCTCTAAAATGTATGTTTCTGACTGCTGATTTGTAGAGATCCCCTTACTATTGTACCAGTGTTAGCAGTATTTTTCCACCTTGATCCTATTAAAGTAGCCCGGGAATTAGCTTAGGGACAGCATAGGATCTGCCCATCTCATAATCAGTACCGTTATCTTTGTTGAGAGACTCTAGTGAGAACTATAACCCTGGAACCAAGGAGGAGATATATATGCACTTAGGATTTCAATGGGTCTGGCAAATCTAGTTAAAATTAGAGTTTCACATTAATATCCGTCTGGGTCTAAAAACTATCACTTTATAATTGTAAGGCTTGGCAAACATGAGTCATCCCCTGATTCATGACACTGCAAACACAGAGCCAGCCTTGATCACTATGTACAAGTTAATGGTACCATTCATATCCTAGACTTATCTCAGTGCCTGGTAACTCCCCCGGACGTAGGTAATACCCCACAATAGCTGTGACTAGTTTCCTGCCATTTGTTTATCATTATACCACTACTGTTTTGGTTAACTAAGTTGTTATTTAGGATGTATGTTACTTTAAGACCGATGTCTATTGCTATATGGGAATATGAATTCCTCTACTTACTGTTGAGAATACATCTGTAAAGCGTAGGTCCGGTTCATGTGTTGGTCTCAAAGTTCATGTCAGTGTTATATACTAATATATATGTGAGGCTAATAATGCCCCAAGGTTGCCCACACCCCTTAATATAAAACTATGCCAAAGGGTAATACTGAGCAAACACTCTTATATCCCACATATCAAATCCCTCCTATTTATTCACACTCCATGGAACATATGTTGGCATGTTCCGTATAGCCTGACCTTAATGTAATAATGTTGACTTTGCAAGTTATGATACTTTGTTAGCCCCATGGATATTAACCGGGTTCCTAAAATGTTGAGAATGTAGCATTCCAGTCATGGCCCAAGAGTGGCCTTAGAGAGGTATTAGTTCCCCTTCTCTATGTTACATGAAAATGTATAGGCCCAAGAGTGGCCCTTTGTTTATTAGGGGAATCATCAAATGTAAAAATGAGGTTTAATTTAGGTTTGATTTATATATTTTACTGACACTGTTCTGTGTCCTGGAATAGAGGACAATATTTTGCATTGATTACTAGTTCCATGTATCTATCATATGTTTCCTATGATTGTCTGTAATGTTTTTCTTGAAACCTCAATAAAAACATATTATTTAAAAAAAAAAAAAAGAAGTAAAAGGCAAGTACCTGTACACCTACTTAGATGTTTTGAAGAAACAGGGGGTATAAATACACACTGAACACGTATCTGGTGGCACACTTAGAGTCCAATCACCATGGATCAATATGTATATATCGCATCTGTATTTATATACTTTACTTGGACTGGTCGCATGAATGTATACCTTGCTCACAGATTAAGGATTCCTTTATTATGGACTTTTCGAATACCACTTGTGCACATTTTAGAGAGTCTAATTTTATTGTTTTTTAATACCACCGGTGGGAACGTATAAATTGTACCTTATCCATTTGTTTTAATTAAAAATTCTACATTGGGGGGGCGGAGCCAACTGCCGAAGCAGATAGACATAACCTGGTAGAGCTCCCGGCTCTAAATTCTAATAATAGAGGCTATTTGTCCAAATTTTATTCTGAGATTGAAATATCTGCGCTACTAAACCGATCCTGAGGACACTGTCTGAAAAAAGAGGAAACTTGCTCTGTTATTAAAGTGCTGCTGGGGGACGAAAAATAAACCCTTAGACACACGCTGTTTTTAAGCTCAAGATTGCGGCGGACATTATAGACGCACTTTGGGTACTGGAGCGAGCTATGGACTTTCATCATTCAGACCTGCTGCAAGATATCCACCTCTCCCGTTCTGCAACGCTAACCATACTAAGTAACGAGAGCTGTCGACCAGCCTCTCTACCTGAGCTAGCAGAAGATGGATGGGACATAATGCTTTTGGATCCTGTGGAAATGCTGGATGCAAGCCTACCTGCTGGGTCGAATGTTTTAAGCCCGCAGAGTGAGGAAGATTGTCGGCGTGTGTCGCTCTACGCCTGTCCGGCTGAGAGAGAAGAGGGGCTCACTGTAGACATCGCAGCATTGCTGGCCCATGTGGCGAGGCGGCCGTTCATGGCTGGTCCAGTAACTGGAACTATAGCAGATGACCCTATACTATTCAACCTTGGGCGTACTTCATATTATGATTTAGCTAGAAGTGCCCACCCGATCTCGCTGTTGAGTTGTACAAACTCTTCTCCTCATGTCAGCCCACCACCCTGGGAAATTAAACTCTCATGTTACGCTCTGGGCAATGCTCTGTTTCAAGGACCGCATGAGGAATTTTGGAAAAGAAGAATACAAAGCCAGATAACCAAGTACTTTGAACATAACTCCCTGCAAGATAGCCAGGCCCCTCAGAAAGTTGGTATTGGGTAATAGAGTAGCTGCTGGCTGCAAAAGAACCCTTTTGATGCTGGATAGATACGGACAGTTTTTCTCATTTAGTTAACACCAAGTTATGTTTGTCGAAGTTTAACTGTTTTTTATGTCGTTTCACAAAACTATCATTTTTGCAGTTAGCATATAGATTTTCATGCCACATATTGCTTAATACTATTGGAGTTATATTAGGTTTAACCCTCCATATAATAATAGTTAGGCTCCTAATACAGCTCTACAGGCTCTTGAAATTTGCACAGACTCACTTCAGTACTTAGATTCCCTGTCCAATACACAATTGCTTTGTAGAGGGGCCCTCACTTGTAAAGCCCTACTATCACCATGCATTTAATAAGTGTACGTAGGCAGAGATATGTATAAGCCAGTTCACTGTTTTTGTTTGTCACTACGGGGTCACCTTCGTTTCATAATTAAAGTGGTTGTATTAATCCCATAAATATATAAGGTGGAAATAATTAGCAATCTACTCTAACTTTAGTTATATAGCTTACGCTCAAGACATGGCCTTATGTGATTATTAATAACATTCAATTCTGTGCAGTATGTGGTGGTGAGAGGTATCATCTGGTTATTACTGTCATTGTCTGTGAAATATATATTAGCTGGAGCTTATATACCTATAGGGTTAATTCCTTAACCTAATGATACAGCTATGTTATCTTTGATACAGTTTATATGTGTTATAATTTGCAATAATACCTCAACCTACTGTGTAAAACATGAACACTACTATTGTTCCCCTTGTTCAGGGGTCACTGTTCTGCAATGTTTGATGTAGGCTGAACTATATATACTGTATAAGTTTGATACCCACGATTTATTTACCCATTTTAATACTAACTGTTCTAACTCAGGAGCTTAAATTCCATACTGTTCTGAACAGAATTATATTCCATTCGCACTAGATTATGATTATAGTTAAATGTATTTTGAATGCCATCACACGAACACCTGTTACAATTTAACCATTATACTAGACCCCCTAGCCTTACATAGCTTGCCTCTTGAGTACTCATATAGCCCCCAGTAGAGAACTGAGCATTAAAATTGCTCCCTCCTATCTATATAAGAGACTAGCAACCATTTTCTACTTCCATCCCTCAATGTTTGAAATATAGCCATCTTTAAATTTGTTTCCTTATCTTTGTTATATCTTTAGTGTTTGGTTTAATGTCCTGGATGGATCCATGATGCATCCCTTAACTTAGTTCCAGTATAACTTGCTACCAGACATAAATCAATTTTCTTATAGTATATACCCTGTGGCTACCCTGAATGTTTAAACCTATCTTTGATGTTGAGTTTGTTTGTTCTTGGTTGAAAAACACACTACTTAGATGTCTCCAAACAATACTTTTCAGTTCGAGAGCCTACTTTAGTTCTACTGTGGTCTCTCAATACATGTTATAACTGTGGCTGCTGGGCTGTGTTAACTGGGAAAGCACGGCTCAGAATATCAGATAAATTAATGATCTTGGTTTGGGGTATATATGTAGTAACTAACAGTATACATGGTGTTGGAGATATCTGACTATGTGGATGCTTTATTTGTCTTTGTTTTTCATATACTTAGTTATCCCCCCCTGTTTGTATCCTTCTTGGGAAACTCCCATTATTTTTACATACCCCAGCTTAAATTTACTCACAATGTGATCAGAGGATTATTATATCTTGTAGTATATTTTAAAGATCTGAGTTCTCAGGGCATTTACAAATCTGACATACTAACTGGCTCCGCCCTCCACCCACCCCCCTACTTTATTTTGAGCGTCTCTCGCCCGCTGCATCCCCCTTCCCCATAAAACTATAGAGCTACCTCCTCCCTAGCCCTACCCTTATCTGAATAGATACCTTACTCTTCTTCTTATATAGCTGGGAGAGGACCATTCTTGTTTATATTGCATTTATAATACTCTATAATAAAACTGAAGTCTCTCTATGAGAGAGCCCACATTTTATAGTAACGCTTGAGATATTGGAATGCATTACATTGCTAATTATACTGTGTATACATTGATCTGTAAATGTTTTGGGGCATACCCTATATCCTGTATTTGTTTATGACTTCAATAAAAATCATTTAAAAAAAAATTTAAAAAAATTCTACATTGTATCTTACTGGCTGATGTATCACTGCTTCTAATCTCATCTTTATTTGTTTGTAATAGGATTTCAGTAGCTCTCATCCTATTGGCTGATTTGAATTTGAAGAAACAAATCAGCCAATAGGAATGCAAGGGACGCCATATTTAAACGCGTACCTTGAATTCACTATTCAGTGTACTGCGGCGATCATACGAAGAGGATCCTTTACGCTCCATGGCTCCGCGGTCGCTGGTCCTGCTCTGCGCTCATCTCCACTCCGTGCCGGCTTCGTCCTAGACGAAGAAGGAAGTGGCCCCCGCTTGGAAGAAGACTTCACCGCCGCCTGGAACAGGACCTTCTCCGCCGGACTTCAGGAACGGTGAGTACCTATTTGGGGGTTAGATTTAGGATTTTTTTTATTTTGGGGAGTTTTGTTTTTTTTTTAGATTAGGGATTTATTGGGCACTCTTAAAAGAGCTGAATGCACTTTAAGGGCAATGCCCATACAAATGCCGGGCAATGGGTGGTTTAGGATTTTTAGTGTTAGATTTTTTTATTTTGGGGGGTGGGGGGTTTTGCTATTAGAGGGGGGACTTAGTGTTTTTTAAGGTAAAAGAGCTGTTTAACTTATGGCATTGCCCTACAAAAAAAGCCCTTTAAAGGGATATTGATAGTTTAGCATTAGATTAGGGGGTGTTTCTATTTTGGGGAACTTTTTTTTTCATATTGATTAGGTTTAATTTTTTTATTTTTGATAATTTTGTTTAATATTTTCTGTAATGTTAGACTTTTTATTTTTGGTAACCTTAGATTAGTTGAATCATAGTTTTTTTTTATTTTTAAGTAATGTTAGCTTTTATATTTTAATTATAACTTTTTTATATTTAGGTAATTGGGGTTAATTTAGGAGGTGTTAGGTTAGGGGGTTTAGTAATTTAGTTATTTGCATTGTGGGGATTTGGCAGATTAGGGGTTAATAGATTTATTAGGATTATTGTGTTGTGGGTTAATGGCGGATTAGGGGTTAATAGTTTTATTAGATTTATTGCATTGTGGATTAATGGCGGATTAGGGGTTAATAGTTTTATTAGGTTTATTGCGTTGTGGGTTAATGGCGGATTAGGGGTTCATAGTTTTATTAGATTTATTGCGTTGTGGGTTAATAGAAGATTAGGGGTTAATAGTTTTATTAGGTTTATTGCGTTGTGGGTTAATGGCGGATTAGAGATTAATAGTTTTATTAGGTTAATTGTGTTGTGGGTTAATGGTGGATTAGGGGTTAATAGTTTTATTAGGTTTATTGCGATGTGGGTGAATGGCGGATTAGGGGTTAATAGTTTTATTAGTTATTGAGGTGGGGGATTGTGGTTGACAGGGATTTGCGACGCGGTTCTATGTTAGTTTATGGGAGTAAAAATTGCTTGCAACGGGTCATTTATATGCAGCGCTGTATATGTGATTCCAAAACCACGTAAAAGCCTGTGGCGCCGGCTTTTGCGGCCGCATATGTAATCTTGCCCATGGTGGGAGTGCCCAAAAGTTAAATATATCTGGATAACCCCCAGCATGGAACAGGCCCTTCTGCATTTCCATATTCCTGAGGTTCCTAAGAAATCATCAAAATTAGTTGGTATAATCTGTACGGCTGTTAGGACAGTTATTGCTAAATTCTGGAAGACCTCAGTCCCTCATTATTATATTATATTACAAAAACTCAAATATTACCACTAAATGGCCAATATTGCTTCTGCTTTATTAGACAATAGAAATGAATATTTAAAAACTTGGGAGGAATGGATAATATGGGAAGATACAAAAAGAATGTTGAACAGGAGAAGCGTGAGACTTGGACCTCACATCTTCTATGCACAAATAAGATACGATACCAGGAGCGATCAATATTCTTTCTGTCTTCTACTCCCCCCCTCCCCTCACCCCTACTTACCTCTGTTTTCTCTTTTCTTTTTCTTATCACGAAAACTGAAAATTTGGAAGGAGTTATTTACTTTAAGGGAAAAACAGAACAAATAACAATACTCACTGAGTATTACCTTAAAATTTGTGAAAATGTATACTGGAACTCACATAAGCTGTTATTTTATATTATGATAAATGCTCCTGTCATTCAGCAATGTATGATGTATATTGTTTTGTTTGGAAACATATTGGTGTGAATAACTGTAATAAAATTATTTCAGCATAATTGTGTTAAATATGATCATATTAGTATTAGTGATTTAAAAGTAATAAAATCATAAGACCATGGGGAAATTAAAACACAAACTTAATCACCAAAAAACTCTCCTGATACACTAGTTTACAAGACAATATATACACATTAATTTGCTCAATCCGCATAGGCAAATACAAACCCAAATAACCTACCCCTATGAAATGAACCTGTCACGGTGCAGCCATCTAAGGAATACCTATAAATCCAACTCATCTGTGCAATAATAAAACCTAGAACAAAAAGGTCAAACATATACTCACCTGTTAGTGTGCTGTGCAATATTTAAACAACAAGAGACCAGGGGCGTGTGATTAACTACACCTTCAGGCAGATATCGCACTCTGCACTTACCGAAACAACACACGCCTCCAGCCAATCAGAGAGCACCTAGGGCATGATTGATAAAACCTACACCAATCACCATATACAACCACTATCCTAAAACACACAACTCTATACTGTACTGTGTCTCAATCAATCAATCAAATGCAAAGGGCATCTGCGCTACTGCTATTCTTAATCGGCACCATACAGCTCAAGAAAATGTTACGAGATAATAGCCAATAAGGTGTAACTAAAACTATCACTCACATGGAAATTACACTAATGAATTATAATGAGAATGTTATCTATAATGTGACATCTATGTGCAACCTACCAGGTCAAATCTGTTGCCTAGTTCAAATTTCTGTCACTCACTGGTATCTGTGTTATTGCCTATATTAAATTTTTAGCCACTCACTAGCTATAGTGTTACTCCCATTCTGACTAACTGTGCAGCACATCACCATCAGAGATCTGTAAATGTAATTGGCTCGCATAAATGCAATGATAAAAATGAATGATTTTAAATTAGAGATAAAAATCTCCATTTGGACTGTATTTCAACTAAAAAAAACAGAACATAAAAAGAAAAAAAAGAATATCAACAACGAAAATGTCACCTAACCAGTTCAGTGGTGAATATACTTTATATATTAAATATAGTGAAAGAACCTGCCACTGAAAGTGTCTAAAATAACTAACTCTAGACCATGCATCACAAAAGTGTATATATGCTAAATCTAATAGGGTAGATTAACCTCTCTAGATATATCAATAATTACTGATTCTATTGTCTACCACACATAAAAAACATTAAAAAATTATAGCAATGTAAATGAATATAATCATTTTATCAGCCAAAATATTACTGTCCAGATCACAGGAAGCAGTGCCAATCAAGTTGACTGTTCAAGACATGGTGGGTACAAGATATTTAATCTGTAAATCCAGCCAGCTTCTTTCTGCAAAAATCTTATTATGATCTCCGCCTCTTTTAAGCTGGGGTACATGATCTATCCAGATAAATCTTATATCTGTCACATTGTGACCAACCTCTAAGAAATCATTTGCCACTGGTTGCTCACTCTTGTTTTTTTCAAGGCAGATCTTATTGTATATCTGTGATTTGCCATTCTCGTGCGGGCATCATCCAAAGTTTTTCCTATGTAGAGCAGCCCACATGAACAGCTCAACAAATAGATTACAAATTTTGTTGTGCAAATTAGAAAATAGCGCATCTCAAACTTTTTATTCTTATGTGGATGGGGGAAGGTTGGGCCCTGGATCATCGCATTGCAAGTAACGCATACCAAGCACCCTTTTTCATACTTTTAAGCCGTTTTTGAGATTTATAACAATGCTCAGGATCTGTAAGCATAAAATAACTTTTGAGGTTGGCAGCTCTTCTAAAACCAACCTTGGGAGCTTTGTAATCCTGGAAAGGCAATGTAAGGTCACTCATAATTATATGCCAGTGTTCCTTGAGTATTCCACCTAACCTCCTCTCATCAGGATAAGTGGTGGTGAAGGTCATCCTTTTGTTTGTTTCACCAGCAGATTTCATTTTGGTATTCACTAATGGTATTCTGGTCAATGGGGCATATCTATCAAGCTCCGTATGAAGCTTAAAGCCCCGTGTTTCTGGCGAGCCCGCTGCTCCATAACCTGTCTGCCTGCTCAGAGGAGGCGGACAAACATCGCCGCAATTCAACCCGATCGAATACAATCGGGTTGATAGACACCCACCTGCTAGCGGCCGATTGGCCGCGAATCTGCAGGGGGCAGCGTTGCACCAGCAGTTAACAAGAGCTGCTGGTGCAATGCGGAGAGCGTATTGCTCGGTTTTCCAGGGTTTTTTATGTGAAACTTGGTTTCAAATTTGAAGTAATTTTTCATGAGTCTCAGATTCATCAATTCCAATAAGAACTCTACCAGTGGTCCTATATAGGGAAATCTATTGAAGCTTCCATTACTGCTTTCTTGCCCTTTGGTGCACATCAGATTGCTGGACACTTGTCTACAAACGCCCGCACGAAGTATTAACAAAAAAACACCTAACCGCCCGCACAAAGTATTAACCAAAAAAAAACTAACCGCCCGCACGAAGTATTAACAGAAAATAACCTAACCGTCCGCACAAATTATTAACTAAAAAAGTACCTGCTCGCACAAAGTATTAACAAAAAAAACACCTAACCGCCCGCAAGAAGTATTAACAAAAAACACCTAACCGCACGCAAGAAATATTAACAAACACCTACTGCAAAAAATGTACCTCTAAATAATAAAGTAATTAACCTCTAATCCGCAAATTAAACAACGCAAATAACATAATTAAAATATTACCTAATCACTAAGACCCCTAACCTAAAACCCCATAAATTAACCCCAATTATATAAAATAAATAAAAGCTTACAAGATTAAATTTAAAAAAAAACTAATATTACAAAAATTAAAAAAATCAAACATTACAAAAAATAAAAAAAATAAAATTACAAAAAAATTAACATAATGATCCAAAATAAAAATGTTTAAACCTAAACTGATACCTCTAAAAAAAAAAACACCCAAAACAAAACCCTAATCTAACACTAAACTACCAATAGCCCTTAAAAGGCCCTTTTGTAGGGCATTGCCCTAAGTCAAACAGCTCTTTTACCTAAAAAAAGTACAAAGTACCACCTGACAGTTAAACCCCCCCACCCACCCAACCCTCTAAAATAAAAACCTAAGTCTAAAAAAACCTAAGCTACCCATTGCCCCTAAAGGGGTATTTGTATGGGCATTGCCCTTAAAAGGGAAATCAGCTCTTTTTGCTGCTTATTAAAATAAAAATATCCTAATCTGAAAACCCTGCACTAACAATAAACTACCAATAACCCTTAAAAGGGCCTTTTGTAGGGCATGGCCCTAAAGCGGTCAGCTCCTTTAACCTAAATAAAGTACTAATTACCCCATAAAAGTAAACACCCCCACCCACACAACCCCCCTAAAGGGGCAATTGTATGGGCATTGCCCTTAAAACAGCAATCGGCTCTTTTGCTGCCCATAAAAAAATACCTAATCTAAAAAAAAAACACCCCAAAAAAAACAAACCTAAGTCTAACCCCGAAATAGTCACTCACAGTTTTTGAAGTCCGGCGGTAAAGGTCTTGTTCCAGGTGGCGACATCTTCATCCAGCGCGGGGACATCTTCTATCTTCATCTGGAGCGGAGGTGGCGAGGAGCGGAGGTGATCGCGGAGCAGGACCGCACACAGAAACTTGAATGCAAGGTACCCCATTTATATTGGGGTACCTTGCATTCCTATTGGCTGACATTTTGAAATCGGCCAATCGGATGAGAGTTACTGAAATTCTATTGGCTGATTTGAATAGCCAATAGCATTTCAGTAGCTCTCATCCTATTGGCTGATTTCAAAATTTCAGCCAATAGGAATGCAAGGTACCTAAGTGGGGTACCTTGCATTCAATATTCAGTATGCAGCGGCAACCACTTTAAGGGGATCCTCCACGCCAGTCCTGCTCTGCGGTCACCTCCACTCCGCACCGCCTTCCCTCGGGAAGAAGATAGAAGATGTCCCCGTGCTGGATGAAGATGTCGCCGTCTAGAAGAAGACCTTCACCGCCGGACTTCAGGAACTGTGAGTACCTATTTCGGGGTTAGACTTAGGTTTTTGTTGGGTTTTTCTTTTAGATTAGGGATTTATTTTTTGAAGGGCAGCAAAAGAGCTGATTGCCATTTGAAGGGCAATGCCCATACAAATGCCCCTTTAGGGGCAATAGGTAGCTTAGGTTTTTGGACTTAGGTTTTTTTATTTTGGGGGGTACTTTGTAAAAATTTTTAGGTAAAAGAGCTGTTTAATTTAGGGCAATACCCTACAAAAGGCCCTTTTAAGGGCTATTGGTAGTTTATTGTTAGATTAGGGGGTGTTTTTATTTTGGGGGGTATTTTTATCGGGGTATTAGGTAAGGTTTAATTTTTTTTATTTTTGATAAATTTGTTTATTTTTTTCAGTAATTTTAAATAGACTGCTTTTACAACGGTTCAATTTACACCGTTTCAGAATAACAACCTTTTTTCCCAGTCAGGTGACTGCTATTGAAAAGCATTGAGAAGCAGTGCATTTATTAAAATAGCCAGTAGGTGGAGCTGTCCGCTTGTGTTGCAGCAAAGCCAAGCAAGCTGAAATTAATCAGTTTAACCAGACCTGAGCTATCAAGCAGATTTCAAAGGAACAAGATCTTCCTGTCTAGAAATCAGTCCAGATTGGAATGCATAGAAAGAACTGTTTGCAGAAAAATGCAAGTGAAGTCTGTGTTGTGTGATTATTTTATTAGGTTTATAATGCTGTTTAGCAAATGTTTTTGTTCATTTAACTTAGTTTAATTATATATTCTGTGTTGTGTGATTATTTTATTAGGTTTATAATGCTGCTTAGCATTTAAAGTCTTCATTTCAAAGCTTTAAAAATAATGTATTAGGTGTTACTTATGACAATTTTGAGAGGGGCCTGGAACCTATCTCCCTCACTTCCCATTGACTTACATTATAAACTGTGTTTCAATTTACAACGGTTTCAATTTACAACCATTACTTCTGGAACCTAACCCTGGCGTAAACTGAGGGCTACCTGTATGTATATATATATATATATATATATATATATATATATATATATATATATATATATATATAGGTATTAGAAGATGCATGCACTCTAACAAATGTCCAACAATCTGATGGCTATGTTGTTAGTGTGCACGGCCGCATTAACAACATAGAATCTGCTGTGTTGTGACGTGCTGACATTGGAATGTGATTACGCGGAGGAGCACATGCGTGGTGAGTATTTTTGACAGCTGATGGAACGTCACTTCCGGGTGCTGATCTAATATGTTTGCCAACTGAAACCTTCTTAGTTTTGATTGTAATACTTGTATCTTTAGATCAATATGCAACAAATCAATAATCATGTAACAACTTAAAAATACTAAATCATTCTATTAGTTTATATACATATTTATTTTAGCATTTATTATAAAAGCAATAAGTAGACATGTGCACAGCGGAAAAATTTGTTTCGGTTCATTTCAGACCGATTCAGATTTTTTCGAATTTCCTTTCGGATCAATTCGAATTTGGATACATTCGAATGTATTCGTTTCAGATTGATTCGGATTTGGATGTATTCGTTTCATATTCGATTCGTAAATTCGGAAGTTCGGTATGTGTTCCAAGTTACACAAACGGAATTTTTTCACTGTTCTATCTCACTAAATCTCATTAAATTTAATTTTTATACTGAATTGGTATTAGTCCATGGCCATTCGAATGTAACAAATAAATCCGAACTAATTCGGATTTATTCGTTACACATGCATTCAAATTAGTTTAGTTTAGTTGCTAGGGTAATTCGGAAATTCGAATGTATTCGAATCTCCGAATTTGGCGAATTCGTCTGAATTTGAATTTGGAACGAAACAAAAAGCACATGTCTAGCAATAAGGTATGTCTCCCATAAAATCCTTTTATCAACTAAAAACTTGTACATTATCCCGGAAATAAAAATAAAATTAGAGGTCTATTTGAAAAGTCTGTATTCAAAAATTGTTCTTAATACCACCTTTGCAAGAGAAAACAGAATCTCCAAAATGTCATATCATCATCTGGGGAGGGGGGGCATATTGGAACTGCTCCCCCCCTCTGCAGTTAAAGGCCCATACGAGTTGGCCAAGATTTTTGCATCACTTCGGCTATCCGGCAATGCTGGTGACGTCAACAACATGAGACCAGGAAGTGGATAGAAGAGCTTAAGGGAGCTGGATGGGGTTAAGCATTCAAACCCCTCATTCTCCGCTGCCTTAAGCTGTCAACGACCCACCATTTGGAAGGCAATCGCCTGCTCTTTCAAATGGTGGTGTATAATGCACATATTAAAAAAATAAAACACACACTTTTTTTTTAATTAGGGGGTCTAAAGGCACATATAACAGCCCATAAAAATGCCTAGAGACCCCCAAGATCACTTATTTTAAAAGCTCCTCTTTAAAATAAAGCCCCTCTGTAGGTTTTAATAGCCAGGTGATCACTAGTAAAACTGATCACCTTTTGTGAATAAATGTGCATTTATTTGAGTAGAGGCTCATGAGAACCCCTACTTGCACATCATAGTTATGTAACTATACCCAAAGCCCCCCATTTAGAGAAGGTTAACCCCTTCTGGGGTTTTTTTTTTTTTCAACACACACTATTATTTACAACCTTATTTATTAAAATTCTAATAAAAATATGCACTATTTTGAAACCTTTTAATGTACACTTCTCACAAGCCATGATATATATACAGTATATGAAATAATGTGAATCTGCTTGGTCTGCTGAAAAAACAATATATATGTGTTGATTTATCACTGAAAATGGCCTACAGTAGGGGTTAAATGTGTGCAACATCTAGAAACGTCAAAACAGCTCAGCACAGGGGTGGAAATAGCTCAGCAGTTAAAGGGTTAAAATATCGCTTGGGGGGGGGGGGGGGGGGGCAACCGCCAAAGAGATCAGTCGCATCTGAACAGAGCTCCAGGATTATGGATTAAAGAATTGCAAATATCCCTATACCATAAGCCTATTACTATATCTAAGAGCTCATGAGCACTCGCTTAAGCATGCAGTGGGAAGAGCAACCATCTACAGAAGAGATATATGCAACTTTAATCTTACGACTCTACTGGGTTGTAGGCGCAGCCATTTTCTCTCCAGGCCCTCACACAGAAGCATAGGCTGACGGCAGATTCAATGACCTACAATATGTTCCCTCTGTGGATGTCATAGCCATTATTATTCTTTATCTCTACGGGCTAACCTATAAACCCATTGATATAACTGACAGCCTGTTGTGACCAGCTTTTGTCGCAGTGTGGTTTACAAGATGGACGCCATCAGCATGCTTGGGGACTTAGCTCGCATGCTAGCAAAACACCACGCTGCCTTTGCGGAGACCTTATACATTGCGCTCGACACAAGCGACATCTGTGTGCCTCAGCTGTCAGCACAGCCGACTCCCGGTACGGAGAGTAGCGCTTTGGTACCCTGGTGTCAGGGTGAGGACGTTTTACACAGTGAGACTCCATTTTCTACAACGGCGGTAAGAGACTTATACTTGAGGCCTGATGCCTGTGAAACACAGCTCGGTTCACAGATCCTTTACGGCTGCAAGCAGGTCGCGCTGACCTCCATATTGGTGCCTGTGAGAAATGCACATATTGAGGGCGCTAATTACCATCTGGTCTGCCGTGATATTAGCCCCACAGAACTTGGAACAAAGTCAGTATTAGAAGAAATCTCCCCCCTGCGACAACATCTTTGTCTCGCTCAGGCAACCGGGTATGTGACTTCTCTGGCACCTAAAGGGAATCTGCTCCCCAAGTTCACTGCAAAGTTATGGAAAGCAGACATAGGGAAAGTGAGTGAACCTACGACTAGGGAGGCTATATGTCTTGAAGGGGAGGACAGGCAGCCTCTGAGAGAGGTTATCATCACGAAGCTCTTATCGGCTATAGAAAATCACACAGGATTGCAGAATACCGATGTTCGCCTTGCCACGATTGTGAGTAAAGGGACCCCAGGGCAGGGAGAAGCAGAGACAGACTTTCTGGTTCCATCTGTGACAACGGCCTCTATTCCAAGAGACTTACAAGCATGGCCACACTTGCAGCACTCATCTTGCTGTCTCCATTATGCAATTGGCGTTGGGTAAAGTAAAGGTGTCTCCCTTAGTAAGTGGGAGATGAAATTTTTGAACATTCAAGACTTCACCCCACCGAACTTTGTGGCATAGGACTTATGTTATTACCAAAATATATATCTTGACATATAAGGCCATCATTGATGTTTTTATAGTTGCACGAATATTATAATAGTTGTTGATTATCTGCAATGTTTTAAGTCCCTGGGGAAACTTGTACTTTTTGTTTAGAATATTGGACTCATTCTACCTTACATCCTCTATACATGACGACTAGGGAGTCTGATGCTAAGATTGGTTCACACCAATCTGTCGATATGAGGGTAACGCAGTTTTGAACAAGAGTCCTTCTTATGTTTTAATATTGTCCCTTACTATCTATGTCGCCTAGGGTACTGTCTTAAGGGGTACTGGTTTATTAGCAGCTAGTCAATCTGATGTAAGATATTTATTTTTCCCTCAACGTGCTAGCTGGGAGAATGTGTCTTTGCTTGCTCCGTTTAAGATTTTATGCTTTGTGTTTGTTTGTTTGTTTTTTTTTACATTTATAAATGCTGTCTCAAGCTCATTGACACGCTCTCTGAATGTGCATTCTACCTATAGTATACAATCTCTCCTTATGGGTGGTTACCAAGACTGTGGGTAAATATCTGTAATGCATATTACGATCTCTGTCTTGTTTGCTCTAGAAATGTTTCTATATATGTAGACAGTTCTTTCTCACATTGGGTTGTTGTTTATATGTGTTATTTTCATTTTTGTCATAGTTTAACCTATATGGGGGGTTTACATATACATTCAGACACAAGGTAAAATAATTAACCCTGCCTACTCACCATCTGTGATTGATCACCTCTCCCCTCCTCTCCCCTCCTCTCCCCCCCCCCCCCCCCCATATAATGTACCTTCCAGATAGGGAGGACTGCTCAAGCGGTTTACCTTTTTTTTATACCGCAACCTTAACAGTAGTATATCCATTTCTAATGCCCAGATTCAGGTGGCTTCGGTTCTAAATTGTAAGCCACATACTTCTGCTTGTTCATTATGGTCTCTGGGCCTCGGTATGACATTTTTTTTGTTATTATATTATATTTCCCTGTATAATTCATCTACACATAAACAGACCCAAGAGGTCTTAAATGCTCTTCACGGGGAATATCTCTAAGAAAATTGTAAAAATTTGAGGTTCATCTTTTAAATATTCAGCTGTGTGTGTGCTGCACTAGTTTTGACTGTTAGAATTCATGTTTACTTTAAGTACACACTACAAATTGATGTATTTTTGTGCTCTATTTTATAGCATGCTGATGATACTTGTTTGTCTGTTCTGAAAACCTCAATAAAGATAAATATAAAAAAAAAATAAAAAAAAAAATATATCGCTTGGGAGCCACACAGAACTGAATCTGCCGGTCACCCAATCAGCAGCGGTAGTCACATACTTGGTGGTGCAACTACCACTGCAGATTTTCCTGTAACCAGTAGTACTCATCTACTTTAACTATATGTTTAACCCTTTGGGATGGGGGTTCAGCACATAACATTTCTAGTGTTAAAATGACCGGCTTTAACCAATTAGAGCATGTAAATGTTTCCACTATAATGTTACATTAACCCCTTAACGACCGACGACGTATGCCATACGTCCTCAAAAAAAAAGCACTTAACGACCGAGGACGTATTGTATACGTCGTCGGTTTAACAGAGCACTGGAAGCGATCGAAATCGCTTCCAGCTGCTCTAACCGTATTGCAGGCTTGCCTTGAGGTCTAGGCATCCTGCAATACTGTTCCCGAGTGCCGGGACCGGATTGATCACTCCCCCACGAGTGATCACTTCCGGTTTCGCTCCACGTGGAGCCCGGCAGTGTTTCAGAGCATCGGAAGCGATCGGACACGCTTCCGATGCTCTGCTTGTGTGCTAAGTGCCTCGGTGGGTCGAGGCACTTAGTTGGTTATTAAATAAAAGTAATAATTAAAAAAAAAAAAAAACGAATTAAATAAAAAAAAGCCCTAAATAGCCCCCCCCCCCCTCCCCCTTCACTAGGCATCCAAGATGGCGATGCCCAGTGCATCATGGGGCCTCTGGGGGTGTCCCTAGCCTGCATCATCATAGGGGCAAGCTAGGGTCACCCAATCTGAGCCTCCCACCCTAAAAAAAAAAAATAATAATAAAATACCCCATTTGTCTGATCATGTCAATATTTGTAAATATTGACTATGATCAGTGTGGATCTCCCTCCCTCTCCTCACTTGCCATTTTGTTGGAGAGAGAGAGAGAGAGACCTGTATTTAGCAGAGAGAGAGATTTATTTCTTTTATTTGTTAAAAAATATAGAACCAAAGGCTCTTTTCAGAGCCATTAACCCCTAGCTTGCCAGTGATCACTATATATCACTGGCAGTAACATAGGTGCACTTTTTTTTGCTGCATTTTGCTGTCTGTGCATTTTTTTAGGGGTTAATTTTGTTGTTGTAATTTTTTAAAAACCCAAAGGCTCTTTTCAGAAACATTTAGTTAATTTAATTTAATTTTCAGAGCCATTAACCCCTAGCTTGCCAGTGATCGCTATAAATCACTGGCAGTTGCATAGCTGTACTTTTTTGCTGTCTGTGCATTTTTTTAGGGGTTAATTTTGTTGTTGTAATTTTTTAAAAACCCAAAGGCTCTTTTCAGAAAAATTTAGTTAATTTAATTTAATTTTCAGAGCCATTAACCCCTAGCTTGCCAGTGATCGCTATAAATCACTGGCAGTAGCATAGCTGTACTTTTTTGCTAGTTAATTTAGTTAATTAATTTAGTTAATTTAATTTAATTTTCAGAGCCATTAACCCCTAGCTTGCCAGTGATCGCTATAAATCACTGGCAGTTGCATAGCTGTACTTTTTTGCTGTCTGTGCATTTTTTTAGGGGTTAATTTTGTTGTTGTAATTTTTTAAAAACCCAAAGGCTCTTTTCAGAAACATTTAGTTAATTTAATTTTCAGAGCCATTAACCCCTAGCTTGCCAGTGATCGCTATAAATCACTGGCAGTAGCATAGCTGTACTTTTTTGCTAGTTAATTTAGTTAATTAATTTAGTTAATTTAATTTTCAGAGCCATTAACCCCTAGCTTGCCAGTGATCGCTATAAATCACTGGCAGTTGCATAGCTGTACTTTTTTGCTGTCTGTGCATTTTTTTAGGGGTTAATTTTGTTGTTGTAATTTTTTAAAAACCCAAAGGCTCTTTTCAGAAACATTTAGTTAATTTAATTTTCAGAGCCATTAACCCCTAGCTTGCCAGTGATCGCTATAAATCACTGGCAGTTGCATAGCTGTACTTTTTTGCTGTCTGTGCATTTTTTTAGGGGTTAATTTTGTTGTTGTAATTTTTTAAAAACCCAAAGGCTCTTTTCAGAAAAATTTAGTTAATTTAATTTAATTTTCAGAGCCATTAACCCCTAGCTTGCCAGTGATCGCTATAAATCACTGGCAGTAGCATAGCTGTACTTTTTTGCTAGTTAATTTAGTTAATTAATTTAGTTAATTTAATTTAATTTTCAGAGCCATTAACCCCTAGCTTGCCAGTGATCGCTATAAATCACTGGCAGTTGCATAGCTGTACTTTTTTGCTGTCTGTGCATTTTTTTAGGGGTTAATTTTGTTGTTGTAATTTTTTAAAAACCCAAAGGCTCTTTTCAGAAACATTTAGTTAATTTAATTTTCAGAGCCATTAACCCCTAGCTTGCCAGTGATCGCTATAAATCACTGGCAGTAGCATAGCTGTACTTTTTTGCTAGTTAATTTAGTTAATTAATTTAGTTAATTTAATTTTCAGAGCCATTAACCCCTAGCTTGCCAGTGATCGCTATAAATCACTGGCAGTTGCATAGCTGTACTTTTTTGCTGTCTGTGCATTTTTTTAGGGGTTAATTTTGTTGTTGTAATTTTTTAAAAACCCAAAGGCTCTTTTCAGAAACATTTAGTTAATTTAATTTTCAGAGCCATTAACCCCTAGCTTGCCAGTGATCGCTATAAATCACTGGCAGTAGCATAGCTGTACTTTTTTGCTAGTTAATTTAGTTAATTAATTTAGTTAATTTAATTTAATTTTCAGAGCCATTAACCCCTAGCTTGCCAGTGATCGCTATAAATCACTGGCAGTAGCATAGCTGTACTTTTTTTGCTAGTTAATTTAGTTAATTAATTTAGTTAATTTAATTTTCAGAGCCATTAACCCCTAGCTTGCCAGTGATCACTATATATCACTGGCAGTAGCATAGGTGCACTTTTTTTTTGCTGCATTTTGCTGTCTGTGCATTTTTTTAGGGGTTAATTTTGTTGTTGTAATTTTTTAAAAACCCAAAGGCTCTTTTCAGAAACATTTAGTTAATTTAATTTAATTTTCAGAGCCATTAACCCCTAGCTTGCCAGTGATCGCTATAAATCACTGGCAGTTGCATAGCTGTACTTTTTTGCTGTCTGTGCATTTTTTTAGGGGTTAATTTTGTTGTTGTAATTTTTTAAAAACCCAAAGGCTCTTTTCAGAAAAATTTAGTTAATTTAATTTAATTTTCAGAGCCATTAACCCCTAGCTTGCCAGTGATCGCTATAAATCACTGGCAGTAGCATAGCTGTACTTTTTTGCTAGTTAATTTAGTTAATTAATTTAGTTAATTTAATTTAATTTTCAGAGCCATTAACCCCTAGCTTGCCAGTGATCGCTATAAATCACTGGCAGTTGCATAGCTGTACTTTTTTGCTGTCTGTGCATTTTTTTAGGGGTTAATTTTGTTGTTGTAATTTTTTAAAAACCCAAAGGCTCTTTTCAGAAACATTTAGTTAATTTAATTTAATTTTCAGAGCCATTAACCCCTAGCTTGCCAGTGATCGCTATAAATCACTGGCAGTAGCATAGCTGTACTTTTTTGCTAGTTAATTTAGTTAATTAATTTAGTTAATTTAATTTAATTTTCAGAGCCATTAACCCCTAGCTTGCCAGTGATCGCTATAAATCACTGGCAGTAGCATAGCTGTACTTTTTTTGCTAGTTAATTAATTTAGTTAATTTAATTTTCAGAGCCATTAACCCCTAGCTTGCCAGTGATCGCTATAAATCACTGGCAGTTACATAGCTGTACTTTTTTGCTGTCTGTGCATTTTTTTAGGGGTTAATTTTGCTGTTGTAATTTTTTAAAAACCCAAAGGCTCTTTTCAGAAACATTTAGTTAATTTAATTTAATTTTCAGAGCCATTAACCCCTAGCTTGCCAGTGATCGCTATAAATCACTGGCAGTAGCATAGCTGTACTTTTTTGCTAGTTAATTTAGTTAATTAATTTAGTTAATTTAATTTTTTTTAGTAATTGTTTTCTGTGACGGATACAAAAATGTCACAGAAAAGATATAGTGCTGAGGAGGCGTATGCCATCCTTGCGTCAGAGTCAGATGCCTCTATTTCTGACTCAGACCCCAATTTTGACCCTGCCATGTGCTCAGATACATCACTATATGCAGTCTCAACTGATAGTGATGTATCTGTGGCTGCTAGCCCCCCTGCCAGCCCCCCTGCTAGCCCCCCTGCCAGATGGAGGCGTGTTGCTGCCATTGCTGCTGAAGAGTGGGTAACGCCTCATCTCCAGAGGCCAGATATCCCACCCTTCACAGCAAATGCTGGCATAAATATAGATGTGGCAGGTTTTAGCCCCCAGCAGTTTCTGGAAGTGTTTCTGGGCGATGATATATTGGGGAACATTGTCGCCCAAACTAATTTATATGCCCATCAGTTCCGTGCTGCAAAGCCTGGAACATATTTGGCAAAGCAGCAATGGGCCCCCATCAATGTGCCAGAATTAAAAAAATTCTGGGCATTGACTATGCTGATGGGCATCATAAAGAAACCCTCCATTCGCTCCTACTGGAGTACTAGCCCCATCTGCTCTACCCCCATTTTCTCCCAGACTATGTCGAGGAAGAGGTATGAAATGATTCTGCATTTCATGCACTTCAGCGACAACAGCCTGTGCCCCCCTAGGGAGCATCCCCAATATGACAGGCTGTATAAAATCCGCCCCCTGATAACCCACTTTTCTGCCAGGTTTGCAGAGGCTTATACACCTGAAAGGAATATATGCGTTGATGAATCCCTAATGAAGTATAAGGGAAGGCTGGGATTCAAGCAGTATATTCCTTCCAAACGCTCCAGATTTGGGGTAAAGGTGTATAAGCTCTGTGACAGCGAGACTGGGTATACTCAGGCCTTCCGGGTGTATGAGGGAAAGGATAGCCACCTTGACCCTCCAGGTTGCCCAGAACATATGGGAACCACTGGCAAGATTGTCTGGGACCTGATATTACCCCTAATGAACAAAGGGTATCACTTGTACTTAGACAATTTTTATACAAGTGTCCTTTTGTTCAAGCTACTGTATTGCTTTGATACAGTAGCTTGCGGTACAATTAAAAAGAACCGCGCAGGTTTCCCAGGACAGCTTGTACGCACCCGGCTACGAAGGGGGGAGACCTCAGCTCTGCGCCAAGAGGAGCTGTTGGCACTGAAGTACAGAGACAAGAAGGATGTATACCTTCTTACCACCATCCACACAGAGAGGACGGTGGCGGTTTCTGTACGTGGCAGAGCTGAGATCATAAGGAAGCCAGTGGGCATCAAGTCTTATAACCGGCATATGGGTGGGGTTGATCTGGCTGATCAGCTGCTGCAGCCCTACCTAATTATGCGGAAGACAAGGGCCTGGTACAAAAAGGTTGCAATTTACCTAATGCAGATTGCAACCCACAACGCTTTTTTGTTGTTCAAAAAAGCAAACCCCAGAGTTAAAAAGACTTTTTTACAGTTTCAGCTCCAGATTATTACGGGGATTTTGTACCATGATGCACCTGCTCCCCGGGCGGTGATGGGAGAGAGCAGAGTTGGGGCTACCCATTTTATTTTTAAAATCCCCCCTACTGCCACAAAGCAGAAACCACAAAAAAAATGCAGAGTCTGTACCAAGAGGGGGAAGAGAAGGGACACCATATATCACTGTCCTGATTGCCCTGGACAGCCTGCACTCTGCATTGGGGACTGCTTCAAGCGGTACCATACAATGGTAAATTTTTAAAAAAATAAATACATTTGCTGTTACATATATATATTTTTTTTTTTTGGTTATGTTTACAGTTAGATGTTTTTTTGTTTTTTTTTACTTTTACTGTGCCAGATTTTTACATTTCACTACTCTATTTTTTTCTAAAATTGGGCCTGTTTTTTTTTAACCAAAACCCCTGTCAAACCTATGCATGGGGGACAAAGGTGTTCTCAGGGTGCCTTGCAGAAAACAACCTGAAGTATGTTTTTGTAATAACTTACAACAGTCTCTCCTAAATTATAGTCAAAAAGCAATGTGTCTGTAAAAATAAAAATTGAAAAATTACCACCATACACTTTCTCCAATTTTTTGGGCTAAAACGGTTGCTTCAAAGGCATCAAAGCACACCATATACAATACCTTGGGGTGTCAACATTTAAAAAATATACACTTTCATGGCAATAAATAAAAGTGGGGTATGCGATAGTCCCCAAACTAAAGATAGGCCTATCAGAAGAAATACTCTCATTTTTAATAACTAAAATCACAAGTCATAAAATTGTAACATAACCTTCCCAAAATCCTGGCAAACCTATGCATGGGGGGCATAGGTGTACTCAGGGTGCCTTGCAGAAAACAACCTGAAGGGGCCTAGTTATCAAGCCGTCAACCTCAAATACGCTGGAATTCCGCAGCGTATTTGTGGCGAGGCTGATTCGCCTTAGTTATCAAAGGCTCGAGACCGGCAAAAGTAGAATTTTGTGACGTAAACTTCGATCCGCCGGACTCAGTCCGACACAGATCGATTCTTACGTCAATCCAGATGTTCCGCACACAAGTGCGGCACATTCTCACTACTTTTGCTAGTTATCAAAAAACTAGCAGGTACGCTCGGCACTTTTACGGCCCAGCGTACCTGGTTTTCAAACCGCCACCCCTGGAGGTGGCGGATCCCATAGGAATCAATGGGAGTCTGACCATAGCGAAAGTACAAGTTCGCTGCTGACAGACATCCCATTGATTCCTATGGGAGCTGTCTACACCTAACACCCTAACATGTACCCCGAGTCTAAACACCGCTAATCTGACCCCCCCTACACCGCCGCAACTAAATAAAGTTATTACCCCCTAAACCGCCGCTCCCGGAGCCCACCGCAAGCTACTCTATACATATTAACCCCTAAACCACCGCTCCCGGAGCCCACCGCAACTATAATAAATGTATTAACCCCTAAACCGCCGCTCCCTGAACCCGCCGCAGCCTATTTTAAATGTATTAACCCCTATCCTGCCCCCCCTACACCGTCGCCACCTATAATAAATTTATTAACCCCTAATCTGCCCCCCCTACACCGTCGCCACCTATAATAAATTTATTAACCCCTATCCTGCCCCCCACTACGCCGCCGCCACTGTAATAAAATTATTAACCCCTAAACCTAAGTCTAACCCTAACGCCCCCCTAACTTAAATATTAATTAAATAAATCTAAATAAATTAACTCTTATTAACTAAATGAATCCTATTTAAAACTAAATACTTACCTTTAAAATAAACCCTAATATAGCTACAATATAAATAATAATTATATTATAGCTATCTTAGGATTTATATTTATTTTACAGGTAACTTTCAATTTATTTTAACCATGTACAATAACTATTAAATAGTTATTAACTATTTAATAGCTTACCTAGCTAAAATAAAGAGAAATGTACCTGTGAAATAAATCCTAACCTAAGTTACAATTACATCTAACACTACACTATACTTTAATAAATTATTCCTATTTAAAAATAAATACTTACCTGTAAAATAAACCCTAAGATAGCTACAATGTAATTAATAATTATATTATAGCTATCTTAGGATTTATATTTATTTTACAGGTAACTTTGTATTTATTTTAGCTAGTTAGAATAGTTATTAAATAGTTATTAACTATTTAATAACTACCTAGCTAAAAGAAATACAAAATTACCTGTAAAATAAATCCTAACTTAAGTTACAATTAAACCTAATACTACACTATCATTAAATTAACTAAATAAACTACCTACAAATAACTACAATTAAATACAATTACATAAACTAACTAAAGTACAAAAAATAAAAAAAGCTAAGTTACAAAAAATAAAAAAGTAAGTTACAAACATGTTAAAAATATTACAACAGTTTTAAGCTACTTACACCTAATCTAAGCCCCCTAATAAAATAACAAACCCCCCAAAATAAAAAAAATCCCTACCCTATTCTAAATTAAATAAATTTCAAAGCTCTTTTACCTTACCAGCCCTTAAAAGGGCCATTTGTGGGGGCATGCCCCAAAAAGTTCAGCTCTTTTGCCTGTAAAAGAAAAATACAACCCCCCCACAACATTAAAACCCACCACCCACATACCCCTAATCTAACCCAAACCCCCCTTACAAAAACCTAACACTAATCCCCTGAAGATCATCCTACCTTGAGTCGTCTTCACTCATCCGAGCCACCGATGGAACTGAAGAGGACATCCGGAGCGGAAGAAGTTAATCCTCCAAGCGGCGCTGAAGAAATCTTCCATCCGATGAAGTCATCATCCAGGCGGCGCTGAAGAAGTCTTCGATCCGGCCGATGTCATCTTCAAAGAGGCGCTGAAGACTGAAGAGGTCTTCTATCCGGGCAAAGTCATCTTCCAAGCCGGGTCTTGAATCTTCCTTCCGCCGACGTGGAACCACCTTCTTCACCGATGGACTACGATGAATGACGGCTCCTTTAAGGGACGTCATCCAAGATGGCGTCCCCTCAATTCCGATTGGCTGATAGGATTCTATCAGCCAATCGGAATTAAGGTAGGAAAAATCTGATTGGCTGATGGAATCAGCCAATCAGATTGAGCTCGCATTCTATTGGCTGTTCCGATCAGCCAATAGAATGCGAGCTCAATCTGATTGGCTGATTGGATCAGCCAATCGGATTGAACTTGAATCTGATTGGCTGATTCCATCAGCCAATCAGATTTTCCTACCTTAATTCCGATTGGCTGATAGAATCCTATCAGCCAATCGGAATTGAGGGGACGCCATCTTGGATGACGTCCCTTAAAGGAGCCGTCATTCGTCGTAGTCCGTCGGTGAAGAAGGTGGTTCCGCGTCGGCGGAAGGAAGATTCAAGACCCGGCTTGGAAGATGACTTCGCCCGGATAGAAGACCTCTTCAGCGCCTCTTTGAAGATGACATCGGCCGGATCGAAGACTTCTTCAGCGCCGCCTGGATGATGACTTCATCGGATGGAAGATTTCTTCAGCGCCGCTTGGAGGATTAACTTCTTCCGCTCCGGATGTCCTCTTCAGTTCCATCGGTGGCTCGGATGAGTGAAGACGACTCAAGGTAGGATGATCTTCAGGGGATTAGTGTTAGGTTTTTGTAAGGGGGGTTTGGGTTAGATTAGGGGTATGTGGGTGGTGGGTTTTAATGTTGGGGGGGGTTGTATTTTTCTTTTACAGGCAAAAGAGCTGACCTTTTTGGGGCATGCCCCCACAAATGGCCCTTTTAAGGGCTGGTAAGGTAAAAGAGCTTTGAAATTTATTTAATTTAGAATAGGGTAGGGATTTTTTTTATTTTGGGGGGGTTTGTTATTTTATTAGGGGGCTTAGATTAGGTGTAAGTAGCTTAAAATTGTTGTAATATTTTTAACATGTTTGTAACTTACTTTTTTATTTTTTGTAACTTAGCTTTTTTTATTTTTTGTACTTTAGTTAGTTTATGTAATTGTATTTAATTGTAGTTATTTGTAGGTAGTTTATTTAGCTAATTTAATGATAGTGTAGTATTAGGTTTAATTGTAACTTAAGTTAGGATTTATTTTACAGGTAATTTTGTATTTCTTTTAGCTAGGTAGTTATTAAATAGTTAATAACTATTTAATAACTATTCTAACTAGCTAAAATAAATACAAAGTTACCTGTAAAATAAATATAAATCCTAAGATAGCTATAATATAATTATTAATTACATTGTAGCTATCTTAGGGTTTATTTTACAGGTAAGTATTTATTTTTAAATAGGAATAATTTATTAAAGTATAGTGTAGTGTTAGGTGTAATTGTAACTTAGGTTAGGATTTATTTCACAGGTACATTTCTCTTTATTTTAGCTAGGTAAGCTATTAAATAGTTAATAACTGTTTAATAGTTATTGTACATGGTTAAAATAAATTGAAAGTTACCTGTAAAATAAATATAAATCCTAAGATAGCTATAATATAATTATTATTTATATTGTAGCTATATTAGGGTTTATTTTAAAGGTAAGTATTTAGTTTTAAATAGGATTCATTTAGTTAATAAGAGTTAATTTATTTAGATTTATTTAATTAATATTTAAGTTAGGGGGGCGTTAGGGTTAGGGTTAGACTTAGGTTTAGGGGTTAATCATTTTATTACAGTGGCGGCGGCGTAGTGGGGGGCAGGATAGGGGTTAATAAATTTATTATAGGTGGCGACGGTGTATGGGGGGGCAGATTAGGGGTTAATAAATTTATTATAGGTGGCGACGGTGTAGGGGGGGCAGGATAGGGGTTAATAGGTTTAATATAGGTTGCGGCGGGTTCATGGAGCGGCGGTTTAGGGGTTAAACTATTTATTTAGTTGCGGAGAGGTGCGGGATCAGCAGGATAGGGGTTAATAATTTTATAATAGAGGGCGACGGTATAGGGGGGGCAGGATAGGGGTTACTAGGTATAATGTAGGTGGCAGCGGTGTCCGGGAGCGGCGGTTTAGGGGTTAATACATTTATAAGAGTTGCGGCGGGGTCTAGGAGCGGCGGTTTAGGGGTTAATACATTTATAAGAGTTGCGGCAGGGTCTAGGAGCGGCGGTTTAGGGGTTAGTAACTTTATTTAGTTGCGGGGGGCTCCGAGGGCCGCCGGTATAGGGGGTAGAACAGTGCAGTTTAGTGTGAGTGCTTAGTGACAGGCTAGCAATAAAGCTGGGAAAAAGCCGAAGGGCAGCGAGATCGGATGAGTGATAACTGTCACAGTCCGCTGCTCATCGCCCCGCGGCTTTTTGACAGCTTTATTTGATAACTTAGGCGTATTTTTTCAGGTCCGCGGCGGCGAAGGTAGGCGAGCTTAGGCGGACGTATTGGGCCGGCGAAGCCAGAAAAGTAGACGGCTTGATAACTACCCCCCTATGTATTCTTTTGCAATAACTTACAACAATCTCTCCTAAATCATAGTCAAAAAGCAATGTGTCTGTAAAAATGAAAATTGAAAAATTACCACCATATACTTTCTCCAATTTTTTGGGCTAAAACGGTTGCTTCAAAGGCATCAAAGCACACCATATACAATACCTTGGGGTGTCAACATTTAAAAAATATACACTTTGAATGCAATAAATAAAAGTGGGGTATGTGATAGGCCCCAAACTAAAGATAGGCCTATCAGAAGAAATACTCTCATTTTTAATAACTAAAATCATGTAACATAACCTTCCCAAAATCCTGGCAAACCTATGCATGGGGGGCATAGGTGTACTCAGGGTGCCTTGCAGAAAACAACCTGCAGTATTCTTTTGCAATAACTTACAACAGTCTCTCCTAAATCATAGTAAAAAAGCAATGTGTCTGTAACAATGAAAATTGAAAAATTACCACCATATAATTTCTCCAATTTTTTGGGCTAAAACGGTTGCATCAAAGTCATCAAACCACTCCATGTATAATACCTTGGGGGGTCAACTTTTTAAATATAATCACATTTATGGAAAACAAATAAATTGGGGTATGTTAAAAGACCCCCAAAAAAGACGATAGGCAAAGAAAATATGTTAAATGTGAAAAAAAATCACAAACACATGTCAGAAATTTGGCATTGCACCGCCCAAACAAGCCACCAAACCTATGCATAGGTGGTATCACTGAACTCAAGAGATGTTGGTGACCACATATTGGTGTCTTCTTTGGTAGTAACACATAACAGGAGCTGTGAATCCATGTCTAAAGTACAATGTATGTGAAAAATAACACAAAGAAATGAATGCCCAATAGTTTGACAAAGACTAGTGGTTGAATTAGTGTATGGAAAGTGTTAAAACACCTGCATTTGAAATACCCTAGGATGTCTACTTTTTAAAAATATATGGTTTTATGGGGGTAAATTACATTGGCCGGCTTCAGAAATGTCTTAAATAGAACATGGGTGCATGGGATGTGAAAATGGGAAGTGTAAAAAATGGAATGCGCTTCCTAAAAATAAGGCCTTCTAGCTCCCAGAGAACCCAACACACCTATACATGGGTGGTATCACTGTACTCAGGAGATGTTGTTGAACACATATTGAGGTGTTTTTTGGCAGTAACACATAACAGGAACTGAGAATCCATGCCTAAAGTACAATGTGTGTGAAAAATAACACAAAAAAATGACTACCCAAAAGTTTGACAAAGACTGGTGGTTAAATAAGTTCATGGAAAGTGTGAAAATACCAGCATTTCAAATACCCTAGGGGGTCTACTTCTCAAAAATATATGGTTTTATGGGGGTAAATTTAATTGACCGGCTTCAGAAATGTCCCAAATAGGACATGGGTGCATGATGACCGATGTGAAAATTCCAAGTTGAAAAACTGGAATGCGCTTCCTAAAAATAAGGCCTTCTAGCCCCCAGAGAACCCAACACACCTATACATGGGTGGTATCACTGTACTCAGGAGATGTTGTTGAACACATATTGAGGTGTTTTTTGGCAGTAACACATAACAGGAACTGAGAATCCATGCCTAAAGTACAATGTGTGTGAAAAATAACACAAAAAAATGACTACCCAAAAGTTTGACAAAGACTGGTGGTTAAATAAGTTCATGGAAAGTGTGAAAATACCAGCATTTCAAATACCCTAGGGGGTCTACTTCTCAAAAATATATGGTTTTATGGGGGTAAATTTCATTGACCGGCTTCAGAAATGTCCCAAATAGGACATGGGTGCATGATGACCGATGTGAAAATTCCAAATTGAAAAACTGGAATGCGCTTCCTAAAAATAAGGCCTTCTAGCCCCCAGAGAACCCAACACACCTATACATAGGTGGTATCACTGTACTCAGGAGATGTTGTTGAACACATATTGAGGTGTTTTTTGGCAGTAACACATAACAGGAACTGAGAATCCATGCCTAAAGTACAATGTGTGTGAAAAATAACACAAAAAAATGACTACCCAAAAGTTTGACAAAGACTGGTGGTTGAATTAGTGCATGGAAAGTGTTAAAATACCAGCATTTGAAATACCCTAGGGTGTCTACTTTTCAAAAATATATGGTTTGATGGGGGTAAATTCCATTGGCCAGCTTCAGAAATGTCCCAAATAGGACATGGGTGCATGATGACCGATGTGAAAATTCCAAGTTGAAAAACTGGAATGCGCTTCCTAAAATTAAGGCCTTTTAGCCCCCAGAGAACCCGACACACCTATACATGGGTGGTATCACTGTACTCAGGAGATGTTGTTGAACACATATTGAGGTGTTTTTTGGCAGTAACACATAACAGGAACTGAGAATCCATGCCTAAAGTACAATGTGTGTGAAAAATAACACAAAAAAATGACTACCCAAAAGTTTGACAAAGACTGGTGGTTGAATTAGTGCATGGAAAGTGTTAAAATACCAGCATTTGAAATACCCTAGGGTGTCTACTTTTCAAAAATATATGGTTTGATGGGGGTAAATTCCATTGGCCAGCTTCAGAAATGTCCCAAATAGGACATGGGTGCATGATGACCGATGTGAAAATTCCAAGTTGAAAAACTGGAATGAGCTTCCTAAAATTAAGGCCTTTTAGCCCCCAGAGAACCCGACACACCTATACATGGGTGGTATCACTGTACTCAGGAGATGTTGTTGAACACATATTGAGGTGTTTTTTGGCAGTAACACATAACAGGAACTGAGAATCCATGCCTAAAGTACAATGTGTGTGAAAAATAACACAAAAAAATGACTACCCAAAAGTTTGACAAAGACTGGTGGTTGAATTAGTGCATGGAAAGTGTTAAAATACCAGCATTTGAAATACCCTAGGGTGTCTACTTTTCAAAAATATATGGTTTGATGGGGGTAAATTCCATTGGCCAGCTTCAGAAATGTCCCAAATAGGACATGGGTGCATGATGACCGATGTGAAAATTCCAAGTTGAAAAACTGGAATGCGCTTCCTAAAATTAAGGCCTTTTAGCCCCCAGAGAACCCGACACACCTATACATGGGTGGTATCACTGTACTCAGGAGATGTTGTTGAACACATATTGAGGTGTTTTTTGGCAGTAACACATAACAGGAACTGAGAATCCATGCCTAAAGTACAATGTGTGTGAAAAATAACACAAAAAAATGACTACCCAAAAGTTTGACAAAGACTGGTGGTTGAATTAGTGCATGGAAAGTGTTAAAATACCAGCATTTGAAATACCCTAGGGTGTCTACTTTTCAAAAATATATGGTTTGATGGAGGTAAATTCCATTGGCCAGCTTCAGAAATGTCCCAAATAGGACATGGGTGCATGATGACCGATGTGAAAATTCCAAGTTGAAAAACTGGAATGCGCTTCCTAAAATTAAGGCCTTTTAGCCCCCAGAGAACCCGACACACCTATACATGGGTGGTATCACTGTACTCAGGAGATGTTGTTGAACACATATTGAGGTGTTTTTTGGCAGTAACACATAACAGGAACTGAGAATCCATGCCTAAAGTACAATGTGTGTGAAAAATAACACAAAATAATGACTACCCAAAAGTTTGACAAAGACTGGTGGCTGAATTAGTGCATGGAAAGTGTTAAAATACAAGCATTTGAAATACCCTAGGGTGTCTACTTTTCAAAAATATATGGTTTGATGGGGGTAAATTCCATTGACCAGCTTCAAAAATTTCCCAAATAGGACATGGGTGCATGATGACCGATGTGAAAATTCCAAGTTGAAAAACTGGAATGTGCTTCCTAAAATTAAGGCCTTTTAGCCCCCAGAGAACCTGACACACCTATACATGGGTGGTATCACTGTACTCAGGAGATGTTGTTGAACACATATTGAGGTGTTTTTTTGGCAGTAACACATAACAGGAACTGAGAATCCATGCCTAAAGTACAATGTGTGTGAAAAATAACACAAAATAATGACTACCCAAAAGTTTGACAAAGACTGGTGGTTGAATTAGTGCATGGAAAGTGTTAAAATACAAGCATTTGAAATACCCTAGGGTGTCTACTTTTCAAAAATATATGGTTTGATGGGGGTAAATTCCATTGACCAGCTTCAGAAATGTCCCAAATAGGACATGGGTGCATGATGACCGATGTGAAAATTCCAAGTTGAAAAACTGGAATGCGCTCCCTAAAAATAAGAGCTTTTAGCCCCCTGAGAACCCGACACACCTATACATGGGTGGTATCACTGTACCCAGGAGATGCTGCTGAAGACATATGAGGGTGTTATTTGGCAGTAACCCTTAATATTATCAGTAAATGTATTCTTAAATTGCTATTTTGTCAAAAAATCAAATTATTTTTCCCCCCCCCCCAAACTTTGGCATAGATTGGTGGTAAAATGGTTGCATGAAAAAAGTCAAAATACCCCAAGTTTAATACCTTAGGTTGTCTTCTTTTAAAAAATATATACATTTGAAGGGTTATTCAGGGATTCATGACGGATATTGGTGTTACAATGTAACTATCGCCAATTTTGAAAAAACATGGTTTTGAAATAGCAAAGTGCTACTTGTACTTATTGCCCTATAACTTGCAAAAAAAGCAAAGAACATGTAAACATTGGGTATTTATAAACTCAGGACAAAATTTAGAAACTGTTTAGCATTGGTATTTTATGGTGGTTGTAGATGTGTAAGAGATTTTGGGGCTCAAAGTTAGAAAAAGTGCATTTTTTTTCATTTTTTCCTCATATTTTATATTTTTTTTTTATAGTAAATTATAAGATATGATGAAAATAATCATATCTTTAGAAATTCCATTTAATGGCGAGAAAAACAGTATATAATATGTGTGGGTACAGTAAATGAGTAAGAGGAAAATTACAGTTAAACACAAACATCGCAGAAATGCAAAAATAGCCTTGGTCCCAGATGGTCAACAAATTGAAAAGTGGTCTGGTCAGGGGCGTATTAAGGCATAGGCCAACAAGGCCGGTGCCTAGGGCAGCAGATTTTTCAGGGGCAGCAGAATTTTGAGTCCCTAGGGCCACTCTACTGAACTCAGGGCCGGGTGGCTAAATCAACCAATTACTAATGACTTAAATGGCTAGCCCGGCTATTGCTATCCTATGGGATTGTATGTGGGTGCGCATGACGTGGTGACAGTGGAGGCGGAGCTCACTTGCGCAGCCTGGCCTGGACTGAGAGGGAATGCGGTATTCTTCCTGGCTCCACCGCGTGATTGCGACTCACACAGACTACACAGTGCAGTGTGCACTACAACGTGACCACTGTGAAACAGCATATGTCTTTCTCCCTTCAATACATCTTTATTAGGCATTAAAATACTTAAACGGATTAGTCACTAAATACTTGTACATTTACTGTTTGTCTATCTGTCATACATGCAAAGAATAAGTATTTATTGCTGAATCTATACAACTATGTGACTTAAAACACAACTGAAAATATGTTGTATGCATTTAATACATTCAGAAACAATACAAGTATATACTTTATTATGATTGTATCATGTGACTTTATCCCCTAGGATACAATTCCTAAACCTATCATAACTACTGTTGTATTTTTTAAGTACTTTTAAAGGCCAGTTTGTATATTCATTACATATTTATCCAAGCAGATATTTTGCTTAAATAACTGTCAATCACCAAAGAAGATGTTTAAGGTTAAACAACTACCTACTGACAAACTATCATACAGTGAAGGATGTGTTTTTATGATATAAACACTTTAATCATCTGACTTGCAAAATAATGTATTTTTTATATATATATATATATATATATATATATATATATATATATATATATATATATATATATATATATATATATATATATATATGTGTGTGTGTGTGTGACCAGAGTGAATGCAAGCCCTGGTGAACATCTACTTAAAAAGACATTATTTTTTTTAATTGTTGACACCCTGCCCCAAAAATATTATGTCTAAAAAAAGACCTTAAACCTGGGGTGGGGTGGGGGAGGGGGCAGCAGAATTTTGAGTGCCTAGGGCAGCACAAAACCTAAATACGCCCCTGGGTCTGGTCACTAAGGGGTTAAAACTTCATGTTCTACCTGAACCATCAAAGATTTGGACTTTCATGACCCATTTAATATTATTTTTGTCCTTTGCATTGCAACATCATTCATAGAAATATGAAACTATTGTTTTCATGTCACATGATACCTATATGATCATGGTGCTTAATATATTATACTGCAGCAATGAAAATATTTTAGGAAAATAAACAATAGCGAACAAACTAGCAGAGTTCCATACTACCACAGGATATATTTCAGATCCAATATTAATATTTTTAGTAAAAATACTTCCAGAAGCTTAACATAACAATGTTTTAAATTTGTTATAAAAAAAAAAAAAATTGTTATGAATAAAAGCATCATAACTGAATTAAAGCAGATGTGCAGAACGAAAGGGTTTCCTAAAGGTACAGAGGGGCCTATTTAACAAAGGTCTCCGTATTCAGCATTGCACCAGCAGCCCCTGCAGATTTGCGGACAATCAGCCGCCAATCAACCTTATGGTACTCTATCGGGTTTAATTGCGGAGATATCTGTCCGCCTGCTCAGAGCAGGCGGACAGGTTATGGAGCAGCGGTGTTTAGACCGCTGTTTCATAACTGGTGTTTCTGGCGAGCCTGTTTCTGTTCAATGCCGCCCCCTGCAGATTCGCGGCCAATCGGCTGCTAGCAGGGGGTGTCAATCAGCCTGATCGTATAGCTTCAAGGCTAATACTAGCTAATATTATTAGCATTTATTTGTATAGTGCTGCTAAATTTCATAGCACTGTAGTATATTCCATTAAGCCTCACTTTCTAATCATAGAACGCTGACACATATAACATAAAGTTCCCCTACTTCAATAATAAGCCACTCGTGGACCTGCAAGCTGCACAGTTTCTAAGCTGAAGGAGAAAGCTAACACATTGAACAAATTTACTATAGCCTCTATCTTTATAGTAAACTATATTATAGGGCTATATGATAAAGAGATATGTTTATGTAATAATTGGGGAGCATGGTTAGCATAGGTGGGAAATCACTTTTAGGTTACTTGTCAATAGAACTTACTTAGCAATTGGTTAGATCTTACTACAGAGGGCACTAATGCCACTACTCATGGGAGGATCACTTTCAGAAAAGTTAAAATAATTTACCTTAAAGGGACATTAAACACCTTGAGATAATAATATAAAGTGTTTGATAACATGTAGTAAAACAACTTTGCGATATACTTTCATTATTTATTTGGTTTTCATTTCCTGTAAATTGATTCTAAATGTTGTGGGCTTTCCAATTCCTGTTAAACATGGAAGTGCAGACACAGCTATATTCCACACAGTCATTGGCTGCACACTCTAGTAAGCCATTTATACCAATTCCCAATTGGTCTCAGCAGAAAAAGTAACCTAAGTTACAATATGGTGGCACCCACTGCTTTATGGACATTCATTTTACCATTATTATATCAATATTTAAACAACTAATACATGTTTAAAAAATACATGTACAAATTATTCTCAGGCTGATCTTTGCTCTGAATACACCATTCAAGAAATTATTTATTTAGTGTTTAATGTCCCTTTAATAAAACTTTAAATGAAATTGCACTATTATTCACTGAAAGCAGAAAGAAAACTCAAATTTGCTGAGGCCACTAGTGGGCGCAAAACGGAATTATTCTTTTAATAAACTAATATGTATGATTTTCTTGTGCTTGTCATTACTAGCAAACTACACTCTCAATTTAAGTGTGCAATATACTTTTACAGTACTTTAGACCTATAAAGCACAGCACAAAGAAAAAGAACAACTTGGAAACCAAATACTTTTCGAGAACTATTATTAATTTGGATCACACTTTCAAACAGAAAATAGAAAACAAGCTAAATATAATTTGGAATTAAGACATTCAAAAGCCCCCACATTTTTTACTATACCAAAAAAAATGTCAAAATAATTACGAGTGACTCAAAACTCTGAACCTTTGTGTGTTAGCAATTCAGTTTGTTCATTAAAAATACATATTCAGCAATCAGGTTGCACAAAGAGATATAGAGAAGTATATTAAATACCATATAAAATACAAACAGTATATGGTCACATTTATTAACGTCATCACTTACTGACATAACCTCTATCTGCACCTTCACAGAACCCGCTTGTTTATAGTTAGAAGCTGCTAAGTGACTTAAAATCTACTGTAAGAAGCACATTTGCCTTCACCTATAGTTATACACCCATGTACTAGGGCCACCCTTAGGATTTGCAGGGCCCTGGGCAAGACAAACTCTTCTTAGTCCAGCCCCTTATTTCCCTCCCTCTGTTTGCTGTGCCCTCTGTATGTCCCACCCCTTTCTCAAAATGTAGTGTGTCCTATATAAAGATTAACACTATATATTACACTTCCTGATACCATAAACACTTTTTCATAAACTAAATACAGGATGTACATTGCACCTTCTCATTCCCTCAACACTTACAGTGTGGAGCCCTCAAAGTGCCATACCCGTAGTCGGTGCCCCTCTTGCCCTGCCCAATGAAGAGGCCTGCGATGTAATTGTTTAACGCTACAATTAACTTCCCTTCTCTTCTTATCTCTTCTATCAGGTTATAATCCTTATAAACAGTACTGTTTTCTTAATCTAGAAATCTCCAATACTCTCTGCCATCGACTTACCTATGTTCTCCTAGTCACCCTCAATGTACTCTCCCTTATCACTGCTCCTGATCTCTACCAATCATATTCCTTAATCTCTTCCTGTATCCTCCCTTCCTGTTACAGCAATTATACAATGGTTCTCCAACCCCCTCATGGGCCCTCCTTTTTTACCACCTTCAGTGCATCTTGCCAGGTTCTCTATTTGTCCTTTTCATGTTGTACCTCTATTGCTTCTCCTTTGTTTCTGTTCTTTTATTTAAAGGACCAGTAAACACAGTAGATTTGCATAATCAACAAATGCAAGATAACAATTCAATACAATAGTATTTACTCTGAATGTCAAATGAGTAGAAGATTTTTTTTTCTAACAAATTTCAAAGTTATGTATATTTCCACTCCCCCTGTACCATGTGATATATATCAGCCAATGACAAATGCATATACGTATAGTCTGTGAATTCTTGCACGTGCTCAGTAGGAGCTGGTGACTCAAAAAGTGTAAATATAAAAGAATGTGCAGATTTTTTTTTAATGGAAATAAATTGGAAAGTTGTTTAAACTTACATGCTGTATCTGAATCATGGAAATTTAATTTGACCTGAGTGTCCCTTTAGGGACAGTCTAGTCAAGCATTAATGATTCAGATAGGGCATGTCATTTCAAACAACTTTCCAATTTACTTTTATCATCAAATTTACTTTGTTCTCTTGGTATTCTTTGTGGAAAGCTAAACCTAAGTAAGCTCATATGCTAATTTCTAAGCCCTTGAAGGACACCTCTAGTGCATTCTGACAGTTGTTCAGAGCTAGACAGCACTTGTTCATATGTGCCATAGATAACATTGTGCTCATTCCAGTGGAGTTACTTATTAGTCAGCACGGATTGGCTAAAATTTAAGTCTGTCAAAAGAACTGAAATAAGAATTCAAAAGTAGTAGGCTACATTATCGACAATCACAAGTCAGTGAAGATCTGTGCAATATCCCATTGAAAAGACAGGGAAACACCCGCTGCTTATAGTTTTGTTTGAATAATTAGATGTGATACTGTATACTTGGCTTTTCTAAGTATAGATTTGTTTTACCAGCTACTTTTCTAACTTTGACCTGTAAACTATTCACTGCAGAACTGATGGCTGCCCATTTTCAGCACCACTGGATTTCTGACCATTCTTGAGATTCTGATTTCTATAAACTCACTGTTATTACCTCTCTCTGATATCAAACATCTCTTGACAATGCTTCAAATTCATAATTTCTTTGTTTATATACATTATGAAAAATGTCTCCCTAAGATTGGTGAGTAAGATCAGAAGTGGACTCCATGCCCAATGTGGCAAGAGGGATTTGGCTGCACCTCACCTATGAGGCCCACAGAGGGCCAAATGATTGTCTGGGGTTGCCATGTTTCTTGTTTCAAAGAGGATTGACTGGTATTTTAAAGCTTTGCTGTCCTTTTTTTAGTCAAGCTCAGACTGATATACTTCAGGAAAGTTCTCTGTGAAAAGCATATCAGGTGGTGACTTGCCATTGAACACTCTTCTGAGTTATTGTTTGTTCCTAGTTGAGAACTTATATTTCTTTGTAAATGCCTCATATCCACCTGTTCTTCTGCTGGGTAATCCTTACGCCTACTCTGTCTTTGTTTTTGTGGCACCACAAGGCTTCTGTATGGACGGTACGAGCGGTCTCACATCACCAGGAGCTGGGTTTTTTTTTATTAGAGTTGGGATAGCTTAGTTTAGAGCAGTGGTCTCAAAGTACTGGCCCTGGGGCCATATGTGGCCTCAATATAGTTTAATCTGGTCCTCTCTTGATTATTAGGTAAATCATTAATTTTTTTTAAGGGTCATAAAAGGTGTAACTAGTTGATGTTTTATGCAGGCACTCACAAGATAAATATAATGACAAGCATGCATAGTCCATTGTAGACTCTCACCATGCACTGTTTGGATAAATGCCACTTTTTACGCTGTTATACAGTTTTAGAATAATCACTTAAATTAGCATTTACAAGATAACTATAGACAACTGTGTATGTCTATTGTGGGCTACAACTTCAAACCATGCACTACTACTTATGTAAATTTCACTTCCAGTGTCTAGTATATCCATTTCCAGAGCACTCATTCTGTTCATGCGCCCCCCAAAAAGAAGGGCACTTGGCCAGTAGCCCCCAGATACACTGAGCTTGTACCCCTGGTTTAGAAACTCCATATTATCTGGAAACTCCTCTTACTAAGAGCAATGCTTTGAACCTCAATTTGAGTACGGATATTGACTTTTTTCAGATATACAGTTGCAAGAAAAAGTATGTGAACCCTTTGGAATGATATGGATTTCTGCACAAATTGGTCATAAAATGTGATCTGATCATCATCTAAGTCACAACAATAGACAATTACAGTCTGCTTAAACTAATAACACACAAAGAATGAAATGTTGCCATGTTTTTATTGAACACACCATGTAAACATTCACAGTGCAGGTGGAAAAAGTATGTGAACCCCTAGACTAATGACATCTCCAAGAGCTAATTGGAGTGAGATGTCAGCCAACTGGAGTCCAATCAATGAGATGAGATTGGAGGTGTTTGTTACAGCTGCCCTGCCCTATAAAAAACACACACCAGTTCTGGGTTGGCTTTTCACAAGAAGCATTGCCTGATGTGAATGATGCCTCGCACAAAAGAGCTCTCAGAAGACCTACGATTAAGAATTGTTGACTTGCATAAAGCTGGAAAGGGTTACAAAAGTATCTCCAAAAGCCTTGCTGTTCATCAGTCCACGGTAAGACAAATTGTCTATAAATGGAGAAAGTTCACCACTGCTGCTACTCTCCCTAGAAGTGGCCGTCCTGTAAAGATGACTGCAAGAGCACAGCGCAGACTGCTCAATGAGTTGAAGAAGAATCCTAGAGTGTCAGCTAAAGACTTACAAAAGTCACTGTCAAATGCTAACATCCCTGTTAGCGAATCAACAATACGTAAAACACAAACAAGAATGGATTTCATGGGAGGATACCACAGAGGAAGCTACTGCTGTCCAAACAAAACATTCCTGCACGTTTACAGTTTGCACAAGAGCACCTGGATGTTCCACAGCAGTACTGGCAAAATATTCTGTGTTCAGATGAAACCAAAGTTGAGTTGTTTGGAAGAAACACACAACACTATGTGTGGCGAAAAAGAGGCACAGCACACCAACATCAAAACCTCATCCCAACTGTGAAGTATGGTGGTGGGGGCATCATGGTTTGGGGCTGCTTTGCTGTGTCAGGGCCTGGATGGATTGCTATCATCGAAGGAAAAAAGGAATTCCCAAGTTTACCAAGACATTTTGCAGGAGAACTTAAGGCCATCTGTCTACCAGCTGAAGCTCAACAGAAGATGGGTGTTGCAACAGGACAATGACCCAAAGCATAGAAGTAAATTAACAACAGAATGGCTTAAACAGAAGAAAATACGCCTTCTGAAGTGGCCTAGTCAGAGTCCTGACCTCAACCCGATTGAGATGCTGTGGCATGACCTCAAGAAAGTGATTCACACCAGACATCCCAAGAATATTGCTGAACTGAAACAGTTCTGTAAAGAGGAATGGTCAAGAATTACTCCTGACCGTTGTGCACGTCTGATCTGCAACTACAGGAAACATTTGGTTGAAGTTATTGCTGCCAAAGGAGGTTCAACCAGTTATTAAATCCAAGGGTTCACATACTTTTTTCACCTGCACTGTGAATGTTTACATGGTGTGTTCAATAAAAACATGGCAACATTTCATTCTTTGTGTGTTATTAGTTTAAGCAGACTGTGATTGTCTATTGTTGTGACTTAGATGATGATCAGATCACATTTTATGACCAATTTGTGCAGAAATCCATATCATTCCAAAGGGTTCACATACTTTTTCTTGCAACTGTATTTGACCACACCTTCGAGTATTTATTCTCATTCTGTTGCAGAAACAATTTCACACACAGATCACAGAATACTTGCTTTTAACATGGACTGTGCTATATGGACTAATATAATTTAAACATTTACTGTGCAGACAAATTACGTTTCTATTGGTTTGCATTGTTTTTTTTATTTATATGTATGTATAAATGTTTTGTAATTTAACATAAAATTATTTCAATGACATTTGTTTGCTACAAAGTATCTTATAAAAATATGGATATATTGTTTCCCTATTAATTGTTTCACAATTAAGCAAAATATTTATCTTTTACACAATTTAGGACATAACACATTTTTCTGCTTTGGTATTTTGTAATAGAGTGATATGGATCTCTATTATTTTCTTCCTTTGTGTTTGTGAAACTAATCCTGATACATAAGTACATTTCTTTATGACTTACTACCTCTTTATTTACCAACTTACTTCTACATTTTAGACTTTTTGTCCTAGTCATGTCCATGGTGATCAGATGCAATATGTTAGTCCAAAAATTAGCTGTTATGTGAAAATTCAGTGTCTCCACTTTTTACCTCTACTTATTAAACAACCAGCTAAGGGCTCATTACCATTGAGTCATTAAAAATGGAGCCTTAAGCTACTGGAGTTTTAGTACAGCTAAAAGTAGTTTATGGCTCCATTTTAGTACCAGAATCCATTGAAATATTTTTCGTAGTGCGTGCAATCTGTCTTTTCGTTTATGTGTAAGTTAATGTTGTGTTAACGCTTCCTACCGACGTCAGATTTCTTGAAAATCACACCTTAACAAGTCTGTTGCTATGGTAACCTGACCTAACACTATAAAAGTTATAATAAATTTATAAAGTGACAGCACCGCTATCCTATCAAATAATCTACCTAGATGCTCGAGCCCGGGATAGGGTCTAGTCTCCTTACCCAAAAATTAAATAATACAAAAAAATTCCAGCACCTGAGTCTTAAAAAATACTTTCATTCAATTGCTCAAAAAATCATTTATTGCTCAGAAAATGGTTTTGAACAGCAAGAAATGGGGGTAAACCTATTCACATACTCATCTTCACACAAACCCCATCCACCATGCATAGATCGCTGCTCCAAATTACTAGCCAAGTAATCACACTCCACTCAGCCAAACATAGCAAAATAAAATAAAACAACAAAAATAGGCAAAGATAATTGTATTAAATCAACCCCAAGGCGTCCCAAGGGGGAAAAAAACAGTACAGATGCATGTACATGTTTTCTTGATACTAGAGTGGCTGTGAAAGGGGAAAACCTGAGATGTGATCTTTTCACAAAGGATACAGATAGGAACAATACATTACTTTATGAGAGTTTCCATCCACCAACATTAATTAGAAATTTACCCCTAAGTCAACTCTTGAGAACCAAAACGGATAGTGGATGATCCATTGGTCTGTCAAATGAGAAGAGGATACCCTAAGGAGGTAAGTTAGAGACTGTTGGCTTTCTCTGGAAAGTGAGGCTATTTTTGTTGTGTCAAATTCAAGATGGATACATATGATCTCCTGCATTGATCAAGCAATAACTATATAGCATGTTGCAGAGGTAGGATGCGACAGAATGCATTAACATTGTATAAGGACATAAATGTTGTTAAATTGTATGCAAATAATGTGTTATTGTATCAAGGTTGTTTTAAAACTCTTAGTTTACCAATATTGATTTTCTCTGTATGTAATATAGTGCAGATATCTAAAAAGAACGTCTTTTGTTTATAAATGACAGATAGAACTAATGTTTTAATGTATATACGGAGGAGGATGTATGACCTATCATGGCCGCCGTCTAGACACGCCCCGTTTAAACTGTTTTTAATGTTCCTTGCGACAGAATGCAGTACAGCCACTCTAGGTCAGGGATTTTTTTTTATTCAGTGGTACGTACAGCAAAATTGATAAAAATAAACAAAGTATGTTATAAAGTTTGTTTACTTTTTGTAGTTAAACATGGGGAAATAATACATTTGATGTTCCTTTAAGTGCCCCAAAATAAAAAAGAATGTGTTTAAAAGAAACGAGTCCTGCCCTATACAGTGTATAGCATTGTACTGCATTTATCTTTGTGTTGTCAATTCAGGGTAAAAATATGTATTAATTCAATTTGTTATACAATTATGGTTATTTACAGCTTTGTATTCTGTTGTGTTTTAACTTCCTAGGGTTTTGGTGCTAATTTAAGAAATACAATGTACAGATAGATATCTGATAAAATGGTAGAAATTATAACATTTAATGTATTTCATTTAATCAATTAAAAATAACTGGTTAATGAAAATGATTAATTTAGCAGCTTTTTACAAATGAATTAAACTAATAATTTATTTATACAGGTAGAAAACCCCTTTATTCAAACTTCTTGAAGAAAAGGTTTGGATTTCAGAATAGTTTGAATTTTTGAATATTTGCATCTTTAAATTAGGACATTTTGGAGAGGGGATGGAATCCTATACAAACATCAGTATCATATGTAATTTAGGCAATATTATGTCATTTTTAATACTTTTGTCTCCAAAGTGCCCTCAGACAGTGCGTTACTGTAATAAGTAAGGTGATATTTGTTATTTTATAGACAATTATTTGCATTTTAGAACACAAAAAAAAAAAAATCCAAAGACACAGGCTTAGAAGATTGAGACTTATAGCCAGGGAAAAATAGTAATTTTTGATAATCTTATTTTTTAAAAAAATATTAATTAAAAAGTTAGGATTTTGTTATTCCAGATTTGGGGATTTGTACCTTTAATAAGAATAATAGTTAGCATAATCTACTTTTTTTTTTTTTTTTACCACTGTTTAGCTAAGATTGTCTGCAAAGGAACTGGCTTTTTTATATCCATTTTATTGTAAAAAGGAACCTCCTAAGATAGGGGAAGGGTTGTTCTTAGTTCTTTCACATGTATTAGAATAAAAGCAAAATATGTTTCAGATGTCATAGGAAAAAGAATAAAGAAATACATATTGGTACAAAGAGTACATTTTGATGGAAAAGGTTCTGCTCGGATAGTAAGAGATCCCAGTACAATAGGTGAATGCAAGCATGGTTTGGATAGATATCCTGATCTTGATATGAAGCCAAAGTTTAAATGTTGTTTGATCTTTGCAAAAACATGTGAAAATTGGCAGGCTTGGTTAGGAAGTCAGCCAAATTGTTTCTCTGTATTTGAATTACACTCAAAGGAGTATTTTGTTTGTTAATTCACCAATTTCATTACAACTTGGTATTCAAGTTCTATAAAACTTTATTTTAAAAATTGCCAACACTAGGGATTATTTCATTACATATTTACAAATAAAACAGCTTCCAATAAAGTCAGTGTAAAAATCAGATGCATAACATTCAGAGAATTCTGTTTATTATTTTTTAGGTTCACACAAACACTTGTTATAGCGAAACACATTTTCTACTACAAAACAAATGCACTATTAAAAGAGTATTTTATTTTTAAAGAACGTTTACCAACTCCCCTTTTCTATCCATAAGAGTTGGTCCTGAAAAAATTTTTAAGCAATGTGGTTGATTCAACCCATTTGATGAATAGTCTTCGATATGGAAGTCAAAATTAAATTGGATTTGTTTTAACCATTAACTTTAATTTTCACTTGCATGTCTCTTTAAGCTACCAGAATAATGGATTATTATTATTATTATTATCAGGTATTTGTAGAGCGCCAACAGATTCCGCAGTGCTGTAAACATAGTCAATATACAGGATAGCTTTTGCAGAGATCAAGTGGGTAGAGGGCCCTGCCGAGAGTTTCACTGTTGTAGTCGGCTCTTATGAAGGCGATCTGCAAACAGCTGGGCTCATAGGCTTACAATCTAAGGGGTTCAAGGGGAAAGCAATGAAGTTAGGAAAGGTTAGTGTTGGTTGTAAGCATCCCTGAATAGTAGAGTTTTTAGGGAGCGCTTGAAGCTCTTAAAACTAGGGTAGAGTCTTGTGGAGCAAGGCAGGGAGTTCCACAAGATGAGGGCCAGTCTGGAGGAAGTAACAAGAGAGGAGGAGAGGAGGAGATCCTGAGCTGATCGAAGGGGACGGGAGGGAGAGTATCTGGAGACAAGTTCTGAAATGTAGGGGGGGGGGCAGTGCAGTTGAGAGCTTTGTATGTCAGAGTGAGGATTTTGTGTTTAATCCTAGAGGCAAGAGGAAGCCAGTGAAGGTATTGGCAGAGAGGCGCAGCAGATGAAGATCGACGAGTAAGCTAGGTAGACCAGAGAGGACGGAGTTGCAGTAGTCGAGGCGGGAAAGGATGAGAGAGTGGATTAAAATCTTAGTTGTACCTTGTGTAAGGAAATTTCTAATTTTAGCAATGTTTTTAAGGTGGAAGCGGCAGGCTTTAGCCAAGGACTGAACTTGAGCAGTGAAGGAAAGATCTGAGTCAAGTGTGACCCCAAGACAACGGGCATGCGGGGTAGGAGTAATGATGGAATTATCAACAGTTATAGAAATTTTGGGGGTGGAGACATTGGAAGAAGGGGGAAAAATATGGAGTTCAGTTTTGGAGAGATCTAGCTTAAGGTAGTGAGAGGACATCTAAGATGAGATATGAGAAAGACAGTGACATGTATAAGATAAAACAAGAAAATCTGTTCAAACACACAAACTTCTATATAAAACAAACAGATCTACATAGAAGTAAGAGATATGGTGTCAAAGTAAAACATGACAATAATATGAGTGCCTATTTATTTTTAATGTAATTTTTTTTCTCGATTTATAATATTAATCAGCCAAGTAATTTGACCTATATTATCAACCAGGAAAGCATATGTAAAAAATATCAATGAAAAACAGTTATAATATGCTGGTGAAACAGACCAACATGAAATTTCAAAAGGTCAAGGTTGTTTGAAAAAAAAAAAAAAAAATCAGGTGAAAAATCTACTCATGATAGGTTTTCTGATTGACTTATACATTAAAATTGCTTTAAAAATGCTATGAAAAGCTATCTGATGGAAGATTGGAATGTATCTGTATTTTGCCCCTGCATATAGGTTAATTATATAGCATACGTTACTTGATCCTGTGCCACTCTAAATAAGGATATGTCAGCTGAGCCTATTAGGAGAAGGCATATGTGCATATACTAACAAAATCAAAAGCCATATCCTCAGCTGATTGAGCATTGGGTTATTCCAAAAGAGCAAGTCTGACTGGGTTAAACATATACTCACAGAAGAGAAAAAAAAAAAGGTCTTATGAATAGGACATTTTATTTTTATACTTTAATCTCTTGCGCAACACTACTATTATTTTTCTAGGTAGAGCTGGCTGCAATCATTTAAGTAAGTGCATAAATGTGTATGTGTGTCATTTGTGCCAGATAAACTACCCTTGAATCGAAGCGGCGCTTTCTTTTTCCTCTAAAGTACCTTTGTGTTTGTATGATTGGCCTGAAGAACATTCCAATTTTAAAAAGTTGTACTCGATTGGGAAACTTTTTTGCCTCTTACTAATGGGACTGGAGCATTCCAGGAAAGTGGATGGGGAGGTGTTTTACTGACTCACGGCTGGTGACTATATACATATAGACTTTGTTCATGGACATTCTACCCCATTGATTATTAATCGATATAAGGGAATATTATCACCTTGTAACGGTTCATACCCTTTTCCCCTTATAATGTCTTAGAGAAAGGTTATTCTGAAATTTAAATTCCAGGCACCTATCGCTAATATTATATAAGTAAAAATGGTCTCATATCTTATGAAAGATTTTGAGTACAATATATATATATATATATATATATATGTATATATATATATATATATATATATATATATATATATATAAAGGCATGAGAGAATAATATATATATATATATATATATATATATATATATATATATATATATATATATATATATATATATATATATATATATATATATATATATATATAAAGGCATGAGAGAATAATATATATATATATATATATATATATATATAAAGGCATGAGAGAATAATATATATATATATATATATATTATTGTACAAATATGCAGTATAATATTACAAAAAGAAAAATGTGTTTTACTTAATAAGTACAATGAACATGTACAAATATGAACCCAATGTTGCAGAGTTACAATACTTTAATTATGCTTGCTTATAAATAAATATTATACCTCACCTTGACAGCATTTTGGTTCAGATGGTATTCTCTACCTCCTTATAAGTGCAGAGAAAAGGTATTTAAACCCTTTTAAACAATCCTTTGGTATTAAATCATGAATAATGATCAAAGAAAAAATCCTATAACCTTCCGCTAAAACACAACTGGTAGAATATTGGCGCCATTAAGAGTATTCATAAGACAAACAATTTTATAACCTTGGGGAAAATACACACATAGCATATAATTGCTCTGTGTGTATATAATAGCATATAGGTGGCGAGAGTCCATGAGCTTGTTACTGATGGGATATACATTCCTACCAGGAGGGGGCACAGTTTCCCAAACCTCAAATGCCTATAAATACACCCCACCTCACTCATACACCTCAGTTTTAAAAACTTTGCCTCCTTAGGATGATGTGCTTGATTTGTTCAGTGAAAGGCGCTTCTAAGCATATTGAAGCCCAGTTCCTCTCTAAGTGCAGTGTTTGTCTGAGGGATGTGAAGGGAGTATTGCCTGATGATACCATGTTTTCACCTATGGGAAATCTATTCATAAGGCTCTCTGTAAATCGGTCGCAGGGATTCATTTGCTGCCTGCCTTTATAGATCGACAATATACTCTTGTACTATTACCTCTGCTGATATGTTTCAGTACTGATTTGGCTGTCTGCTATATGTGGATGGGTGTTTTACACAGTAAGTATATACTTTTATTATAAAAGACACTCACAGCTATGGATTGGGCACTTTTTAACTAACATTGTTATATATTGTTTGTATTCATGCCTTGAGTCAGTAATTCAGTGCTCTTTTTTAGAGACTTTATTTGTGGCTAAATATTTGTCAAGGTTGGTAGAGTTGGAAGAGTCTGTGAAACATACAGGTTTTTGTTTGGAGCTAGTAATTTAGGATGCTTAGTATTATGTTAGTCTCATGGAATGTTGATAATCACATTTTATGCAGCTATAATAGAAGTATCCATTAGGCTTTATTTAGGTATATTTTGTGTTTTGTTGTATATAATGTACAATCAGTATACAGTATATACTGTACTGTGATAGGTGTTTTAGAAATCCACTACAGCTTTGCATGTCGTGCATGTGATGATGCTATTTATGTCATAGGGTGAAGTGTCATCATTTTGCGCTGGGTTTTTTTGCGCCAAAAAATTCCGGCCACAAATTTAAAATTTCCCCTCCAAAATTGCTGTTATAAGCTCTGCCCCCAGCTCATTCAGTGTTCTCATAAAACACTTAGAGAGCTTTCATGCAGCATTTTTTTAATCAGTTTTCATTTCTTTTTTATAATTTTTTTCTCTGTTTCCCATTCGCTCAAGCCTGTTATATACAGCATATCAAATATAGGAGCATGGATATAAATTTGCAGAATGTATTTTTTTCACTAACATTATTGTTTTACTTGCTATATTTGATGTTATGAAGATCAATGTAAAATCCATGTCTTTAGCCATTCTAACTAGAAGAGCTTTATGGCTTAAACCTTGGAATGATGAGATAGTGTCTAAAACTAGATTATCTCTCTCTTTTCAAGGTAAAAATCTTTTTGGTTCACAATTGGATTCTATTATCTTCACTGTTACTGGGGGTAAGACAAGAAATCTAAGGATAGATTTAAAACTCCCAATCATTTTTGTTCCTTTCGTCAGAATAGAGAACAGAAAACCTTTTCTTCCCCTAAGGCCTCGGCTCTAATTAGAGACCATCTCCGAATTGGAATAAATCCAAGCCTTATAAGAAATCAAATTTTGCCCCTAAACCTACATGAAGGTGCGGCCCTCAAGCTAGTTCTTCTGGTAGGGGGCAGACTAAAGCTATTTCAAAGAGTTTGGACGGACTCTGTCCAAAATCAGTGGATTCAGAATATAATTTTTCAGGGGTATCGAATAGGATTCAGAATAAGATCTCCTTTGGGAAGTTTCTTTCTTACTCCTGTAACAAAAAACCCAGTAAAAGCTCAAGCCTTTCTGAAATGTATTTCAGATCTAGAACTTTCAGGGGTAATTATCACAGTTCCACAGAAGGAACAAGAATTGGGGTTTTAATTCAAATCTATTCATTGTACCAAAGAAGGAAAATTCTTTCAGACCAATTTTGGATCTGAAAACTTTAAATCATTTTGTAAGAGACCCCACTTTCAAGATGGTAACTGTAAGGACTATTCTGCCTTTTGTTCAGCAAGGTTACTTCATGTCCACAATAGACTTACAGGACGCTTACCTTCACAATCCGATTCATCCAGATCACTATTGTTTTCTGAGATTCTCTTTTCTAAACATGCATTACCAATTTGTTGCTCTTCCGTTTGGCCTTGCAACAGCCCCAAGAATATTCTTGATAGTTCTATGTGCCCTTCGGTGTTTCCTTATTTGGACGATATCTTGGTACTAGCTCAATCTTTTCATTTAGCAGAATCTCACACAAAACTATTTCTGTTGTTTCTTCAAAGACATGTTTGGAGGATCAATTTACCAAAGAGTTTCTTGATCCCTCAGACAAAGGTCACCTTTTTAGGTTTCCAGTGTCCATAACTCTATCCCTAACAGAAAAGAGACGTTTGAGATTGGTTTCAGCTTGTCTAAACATTCAGTCTGCTATCAATTCCTTCAGTGGCTATGTGCATGGAAGTTTTAGGTCTCATTTTTGCAGCATCGGAAGCAATCCCATTTGCTTGTTTTCATATGAGACCTCTACAGCTTTGCATGTTGCACCAATGGTGCAGGGATTATACTCAGATATCACAACTGATATACTTAAATCCCAACAATCGCCTTATTTTTCAAGGGGCCTCCTTTGTGAATCCTACCTGGACTGTGATCACAACAGATGCAAGTCTCACAGGGTGGGGAGCTGTCTGGGGGTCTCTGACAGCACAAGGATTTTGGAATTCTTGAGATGTGAGGTTACCTCACAGGTTCTGCTATGCGGACCTTGTCCGAATGTCTAGTTGCCAACCTTGGTCACTTCCTCTAAGACCAGACCTTCTGTCTCAAGGCCCGTTTTTTCATCCGGATTTCAAATCTCTAAATTTGGAGGCATGGAAATTGAATGCTTATTCTTTAGTCATAAAGGTTTCTCTGACTCGTAAGCCTGTTTCAAGGAAAATATATCACAAGGTTTGGAAAACCTATATTTCATGTTGCTCCACTCCTGATTAATCTTGGCATTCTTTTAGAATTCCTAGGATTCTACAGTTTATTCAGGATGGTTTGGATAAAGGTTTGTCTGCCAATACTTTGAAAGGACAAATCTCTGCTCTTTCTGTTTTATTTCACAGAAAGATTGCTAATCTTCCTGATGTTCACTGTTTTGTACAGGCTTTGACTCGTATCAAACCTTTTATTAAATCTATATCTCCTCCTTGGAGTCTAAATTTGGTATTAAAGACTTTGCAGGCTCCTCCTTTTGAGCCTATGCATTCCTTTGGACATTAAACTACATTCTTGGAAAGTGTTATTTCTCTTGGCTATCACTTCTGCTAGAAGAGTTTCTGAATCTGCTAGAAGAGTTTCTGAATTGTCTGCTCTCTCTTGCGCGTCTCCTTATCTGATTTTCCATCAAGATTAAGCTTTTTTGCGGACTTCGTTTGAATTTTTGCCTACAGTTGTGAACTACATCAACAGGGAAATTATTGTTCCTTCCTTGTGTCCTAATCTTAAGAATACTCTTGAAAGGTCTTTACATTCTTTGGATGTGGTAAGAGCTTTGAAATATTATGTTGAGGCTCCTAAAGATTTCAGAAAGACTTCTAGTCTACTTTTGTTATTTTTTTCTGGTTCCAGAAAAGTTCAGAAAGCCTCTGCCATTTCTTTGGCATCTTGGTTGAAACTTCTGATATACAAAGCTTATTTGTTGGCGGAGAAGTCTCCGCTCAGAGAATAACAGCTCATTCTACAAGATCAGTTGCCACATCTTGGGTTTTCAAGAATGAAGCTTTAGTTGATCAAATCTGCAAAGCAGCCCCTTGGTCTTCTTTGCATACATTTACTAAGTTTTACCATTTTGATGTTTTTGCTTCTTCAGAAGCAGCTTTTGGTAGAAAGGTTCTTCAGGCAGCTGTCTGTTTGATTCTAGTGCCTATGATTTAAGTTGTTTTACTTTTTAAGAAAACTTAATAATTTTTTTGGATTTAATTTCTCAGTGGAAATAGCTGTTTATTTTATCCCTCCCTCTATAGTTACTCGTGGACTTCCACATCTTGGATATTATATCCCATCAGTAACTAGCTTGTGGACTATCGCTACCTATATGAAAGGAAACATAATTTATGTAAGAACTTACCTGATAAATGAATTTATTTCATGTGGCGAGAGTCCACGAGAACCACCCATTTTTGGGGGTTATGATTTTTTTGTATAAAGCACATTATTTATCCTGTTCCTCAATTTTATGCTTTTACTCCTTATACACCTCACTAACTTGGCTATACATTAAACTGAGGTATAAGTGAGGTGGGAGGTTTATTTATAGGGATTTGAGGTTTGGGAAACTTTGACGCCTCCTGGTAGGAATGTATATCCCATCAGTAACTAGCTCGTAGACTCTCGCCACCATGAAAGAAATGAATTATCAGGTAAGTTCTTACATAAATTATGTCTTGATTTCTTATTTATTTTATTAAAACTATTATATTTATTAATGTATATCATAATAAAACACTAAATTGAAATAAATGCATTCATTAAGAAATTCAGTAAAGCATTTTCTTTTTCATTTGAAATAACTATCTTTATTGATAAACTCCCTAATAGCTAAACTATATAGCAGGGGTCATCAGTTTTGGAAATACATTTCCCATGATGCACAGACATTATTTCAGATGGCTGAGCATCATGGGAAATGTAGTTTTAAAGCCTCTGGAGGTGCACTATTGATGACCCCTGCTATATAACATTATAAACATGAATAAATGATGTGCCTGAAACAACCTAATAAAAGGGAAGATATTAATGCTACTCCATTATTTGACTTTTCACCTATACCCTATACACCTTTATTATTATTTATATAGTTATTTAAAAAAAAAAAAAATTGGTGCTGAAGCGCTTTTCTACTATAATTTAATTTGTACTTCACAAGAATAAATGAGGCTTAGAAAAGAGCTGAACAGCAGGAGCGGCCACCTTCTTCTCTGTTCAGATGATAACGAAGCATCCGAATACCCTCGTCTATCTATTTACAAAACACCAATGTCTGCTAAATAACTTACATGTGTACAAAGAATGCTGGAAGTTAGGGTGCCTGGGCTAATGTCTTACTTCTAGATTCTGTTTGTTTTTAAAGGGACAGTCTACTCCAGAATTTGTATTGTTTAAAAAGATAGATAACCCCTTTATTACCCATTCCCCATTTTTGCATAACCAACACAGTTATATTAATATACTTTTGACCTCTGTGATTACATTGCATCTCAGCCTATGTAGGCTGCCCCCTTATTTCAGTTCTCTTGACAGACATGGATTTTAGCCAATCAGTGCTGACTCCTAGGTAACTCCATGGGAGTGAGCACAATGTTATCTATATGACACACTTGAAATATGTCGAAATGCACTGCGATATGAGGCGGCCTTCAAGGGTTTAGAAATTAGCATAAAAGTCTACCTAGGTTTAACTTTTAACAAAGAATACCAAGAGATCAAAGCAATTTGGATGATAAAAGTAAGTTGTTTACAATTGCATGCCCTATCTGAATCATGAAAGTTTAATTTTGGCTAGACTGTCCCTTTAAGTGAACCTCTGCTAACCCACTCCCATTACAGTTTAAATTGATAAACTCAGTTTGGCTTACACATTGACCCAGCCCATTCCAGATTCCCAAATCCTATCAAGTCTGATTCTGTTCCTGTTTTGAACATTGTCAGAGTAAGCCTTATGCAGGCACACAAAGTTTTGTTTCACTCCTAAAGTATATACCACTATCAATATTATATTTATGTTACATTGGAACAAGGGACAATTACAATGTAGGATTCAATACTGTAACCATACACATGGGAATTAGAACATTCAGGGACAAACTGAACATTGTCACAATATGTAGCAACATTCCCACAAGCTGGGCTCACATACAAGGGACACAGATTTTCTTCTGACTTCTCTTTTGCTGGCTGTGGGCTGTGTACAACAATAGCGGAGAAGTTTTGTAATCTTCCAAATCATAGTGCGATTTGCTTTCCCAGGACTGAGGCACAGTTAGTAATACACAGCTCTAACACGGCTCTAACATGCTCTTAATATTCTTCTGAACTTGGTAGATTGTCTCAGTAGGAGCTTAGGGTTAGCCCCCAGCCTGTGCTTTGCCTGTGGAGTAAATCTTGAGCCCTGTGAATAGGTAGCTGATGGATTTTAGAAACAGAGGCAATCTATTCTCAACAAACAGCAATGATTTGTTGCAATATTGTGACAGCTTCATCTGACCCTGTAACCTTGCGTTTGTCCAGCGGATCAGTTAAGAGATCTAATTTCCCCTCTGCTTGCAGTGGACTGAATGCCAGCACCTCACTGCCCCTTCCTACCCAGGCTTTGTTATTATTCTATGATGTAATCAGTGTTGGATGTGCTTCTAGTTTGGACTTGAAAACAATCCCATTGAATAACACATTAAGCAGCATAAAGGAACATCGATTTTCTTCCATTTCTATCATTTATTTCAAGGGACATTAAGCCAAGAATTGTTTAATTATGTTTAGAACAAAAATGGGGGGACAAAAACAACTTTTTTAAACATCCTTTTTATTTACTTTTGATAATAACAATACAGCACTATCAATAAATAAACATAAAAGAGAAGACTTGGCGGTAACAAAGGTATTTAGAAGGTAAAAGGTCAAATGGTATATTAATGACATAAAGAAATGGAACAAAACAACAAGCCCAAGTATAAAGACTGCAGGAATAACTGTGCAACAGGTATAGACAAAAATAATTGGTCTGTATGGTGCTGTAGCCTGAAAGACACCTGTCCTGTTGTCTGTATCATGCATATATAAGTCACATGCAGCCCAGAGAATGTAGAATGCAGGGCCAGCTCAAGATATTGTGCTGCCTGGGTCAAAGAATGAAATGACGCCCCCCCCCCCCCCCCAGTAGTAACATTACTGATTAGCATATAGACCAACTAGTCCGGACGCTGACCTTACTAAGCCTGCCTACCTGCATGCAACCAATGCTTATGCACGATTGTTGAATAAGTGGGAAGGTAGTTAGGGAAGAGATGCACTTGTCCCACCTTGAATATCGCCCCTGATCAGTTCTTGTGCATGATGAGGTTATGGAGACGCTGAGTGAAAGACTGTAGTAAAGCTGACTCTCTTGCACTTTTCTGTTTTCAAGGAACAGTGAAAGGGTACATTTCTGGGTGCTAGGGAACATTTTCTAGGTGCAGTTGCTCCCCAAATGTTATGTGCTTAGTTTAGGCATAAAGAAATCCTTTGGAAGGTTATTTGCATTTAGAAAATTTTGGAATTCACTGGGGGTTAATTGACATAAATATCTAAACATGAAAGTGTTTTTAGATTTAAAACGATCCATCTTGGCGCATAGCGAAATACCTAAAAACTTAATACTCTCAGAAATATACAAGGAATGAATATGTAGTGTTTCAGATATAGGATTCAGTGACAATAAAATTGAGAATTTATGTTTTATGACTGAAGCACATCTTCATAGTGCAGAAAATGTTAATACATAGGGGCATATTTATCAAGCTCCGTATCGAGCTTGATGTCCCGTGTTTCTGGCGAGCCTTCAGACTCGCCGGAAACACAAGTTATGAAGCAGCGGTCTAAAGACCGCTGCTCCATAATCTGTCCGCCTGCTCTGAGGCGGCAGACAGACATTGCCAGAAATCAACCCGATCGAATATGATTGGGTTGATTGACACCCCCTGCTAGTGGCCGATTGGCCGTGAATCTGCAGGGGGCGGCATTGCACCAACAGTTCACAAGAACTGCTAGTACAATGATAAATGCCGAGAGCGTATACTGTCTGCATTTATTGATGTGCAGTGGACATGATCCGCAATATCGGATCATGTCCGCTCGCACAAGGATAATTCGGCCCCATAGTATGATCTGAGGTAAAAAACATTTTTAAACACTGTGTCACACTATTAGTGTGATTTACATGATTTGTCTATATGTGCCTATGGGTTTGTTAGAAACTAATAATTACCTGGTGGATGTGTAGCCTATTCTTGTCTTAAATTAAAGGGACATTAAACACTAAGGGCCAGATTACGAGTGGCGCGCTAACAGTTATGCGCACGCAATATCGGGTTCATTGCGGCTGTTTGTGCGCATTGGATGTAGCACGTGTAATACAAGTTGAACATAAACAAGATCGCTTGCGCACAACTGAATTTAATGAGTGTCAGAGCTCATAGAGTAGGGGTATGTGGGTGGTTGGTTAACTGTTATGCTGGAATAAAAAGTTTCACAAAACACATCAAAAATACTTGTAAAAGTACAGTTACACTCATAATAGCACCATCTCATAAAGTTATTATAGGAAAATACTGCATAAAAAAGTTATAAGGGCTCAAAGATATGAGGTCTCAGGCTGCAAAGGGCTGTGTGTACATATGTATTTATATATGTATTTACAGATATATATATACTATATATATATATATATATATACACGCTCAAATAATTACATATTTATACATCTGTATATATCTATACACGCACATATATACATATATTCAATATATATATATATATATATATATATATATATATATATATATATATATATATATATATATATATATATATATATATATATATATATATATATACACACAAACACGTATGGTGCTATTCCCAACCTGATTTATGTATGTATTTATTTTTTCACATGTCAAAATATTACTAAAGGTGTATTTTGGTCCACCAATCAAGTGTTTTTTGTGATTGGTTGCACTATTGAGGGGAGGGGTTTTGAATGTGTATATAACTGTTCACTGTTCATTTTGATTTTGTCTGAGGAAGGGGTGAATACCTCAAAATGACACGCTAGTAAAAATACTATTTGTTTTCAAAACCAGAGTGCTTTTTTCTTGGCAGCTTATCATTATTATCTGCACCCTGGTACCAAACTGACCAGTTTGGTGAGAGTGCTTTTGATTTGAAGATTTTGCAATTCGATCCCCTAAGGATGGGGTACAAACGTGGGAGCAACCTAAAGGACCTACTAATGCTAACGGATCCTACTCATTGCTACAACCAGGATACCTGGCTAATATCCAGCAAAATGGGATCCTACAGATGTCCGAGTTGTGTTACATGTCATGCTATGATTCAGGGGTCCACATTCAGACATCCCCATACCAACAAGAGGCATCACATACATCATCACCTTACATGCAACACCAAATTTGTCATATATCTGTTGAGCTGTAGCTGTGCCAAATTGTAAGTAGGCAAAACAGATGATGATATTAACAAACGGATGGCAAATCACCAGAGTGCCATTAGATCTGCTTTGGACGCTGCAAAAACGGATCAACCAGTAGCCAGACATTTTTTGGAGGCTAATCACACAGTTAAGGACCTAGGATTCATCTTGATTGATCACGTTCCACCCCTCAAAGGAGGAGGTGACAGAAAGAAGAAACTCCTGCAAGTTGAGGCTAAATGGATATTCAGACTTGATACTTTACAACCCAAGGGGTTAAATGTGAATATTGATTGGCATTGTTTCCTTTAATATTATATCTGAATATCCCTCTACTACCTTATCTTGGTTATAGTATGGGAGTTTGGTGTGAATTTATTTCCAACATGATTTATGTATGTATTTATTTTTTCACATATCAAAATATTACTAAAGGTGTGTTTTGTTCCACCAGGTGTTTTTTTGTGATTGGTTGCACTATTGAGGGGAGGGGTTTTGAATGTGTATATAACTGTTCACTGTTCATTTTCATTTTGTCTGAGGAAGGGGTGAATACCTCAAAACGTCCCGCTAGTAAAAATACTATTTGTTTTCAAAACCAGAGAGTGCTTTTTTCTTGGCAGCTTATACATATACACAGGTATAGATACATATTTTACAAAAAATCATATATGTAGAAATATGTATTTATAAATAAGTAGAACATATTCTTCTATGTGATTTTCATGTTGAGTTAGTGCACTTGAGAAAACATGATCGGGTTGAGTGCGAGTACGGTGTTAGTTTTTTTTTCCATTTTTCTTGCTCCATTGACGTCTATGAGCAAATATGTTAACACGGCTACGATCTTGGAAGTTCAGCTTTCTGTGTGCATCGGGTTAGTGGGCAAGCAAAAACTTTTGTTCTTTCAACGAGCACTACCTGATACACACAAAAAGCCTACTTCTAGCGGAGTTAGCGTTCGAGCAGGAGCAATAAATAGCGCTTCACTTGTAATGTAGCCCTAAATAAATTACATACAGAATGATGTATGTAAAGCAAAGATTAGACTGATAATAATATGCAGATATGTATTTTTTAATTACATTTGTTGCTTAAGTTTTAGTGTCCATAAAGCATTAGGCAACTCCATGTTGTAACCTATGTTTTATTCTCTGCTGCGGCCAAATAAAGACAGTTACAAATGGGTCACTTGTGACTGTGTAGAATATAGTAGGGCTAAGTCCGGAGCCCACAAATTTCAGAATTAAATTATAGGAAAAGAGAACAAAATAAATAGAGATTTGTATATCACAAAGTGTTTTGTACTACATATAATTAATGGTCAGATTACAAGTGGAGAGCAAACATTTGAGTGTGAACGATAAAGGGTTTATCACAGGGTTTTGTGCTCATCAGGCTTACCGCTGGTATTATGAGTTAAAAATAAAAGCAATAGCTTGAGTATAATCACGATTTACGCTAGAATGATTACTGCGACTTCAGATCTCTGGTTAGCTGTTTCGCAAAACTAAAAAGTTGCATAAAACACATCAAAAATACATTACAAAGTACACTTACACTCATAATAACACTATCTAAAAAGCTTACTTCTAGTGCAATTAACACATTTGAGATGATCGGAACAGTCAATAGAATGCAAGCTCAATCTGATTGGCTGATTGGATCAGCCAATCGGATTGAACTTGAATCTGATTGGCTGATTCAATCAGCCAATCAGATTTTTCCTACCTTAATTCCGATTGGCTGATAGAATCCTATCAGCCAATCGGAATTCGAGGGACGCCATCTTGGATGACGTCACTTAAAGGAACCTTCATTCGTCGTCTAGTCGTCGGGAGAAGAGGATGTTCCGCACCGGAGGTCTTGAAGATGGAGACGCTCCTCGTCGGATGGATGAAGATAGAAGATGCCGCTTGGATGAAGATGTTTGCCGGTCCGGATGTCCTCTTCTGCCCGGATAGGATGAAGACTACTGCCGCTCCGGATGTCTTCTTTTGGTCCATCGCTGCTCGGCTGAGTGAAGGCAACTCAAGGTAGGGAGATCTTCAGGGGGGTAGTGTTAGGTTTATTTAAGGGGGGTTTGGGTTAGAGTAGGGGTATGTGGGTGGTGGGTTGTAGTGTTGGAGGGTGGTATTGTGTTTTTTTTACAGGCAAAAGAGCTGATTTATTTGGGGCATGCCCCGCAAAAAGCCCTTTTAAGGGCTGGTAAGGTAATAGAGCTGTTAACTATTTTAATTTAGATTAGGGTAGGGAATTTTTTTTATTTTGGGGGGCTTTGTTATTTTATTAGGGGGCTTAGAGTAGGTGTAATTAGCTTAAAATTCTTGTAATCTTTTTTTATTTTTTGTAATTTAGTGTTTGTTTTTTTTTGTAATGTAGTTTATTTAATTGTAGGTACTTGTAGTTAATTGATTTAATTTATTTATTGATAGTGTAGTGTTAGGTTTAATTGTAACTTAGGTTAGGATTTATTTTACAGGTAATTTTGTAATTATTTTAACTAGGTAGCTATTAAATAGTAAATAACTATTTAATAGCTATTGTACCTAGTTAAAATAAATACAAAGTTTCTGTAAAATAAATATAAATCCTAAAATAGCTACAATATAATTATTCGTTATATTGTAGCTATATTAGGGTTTATTTTACAGGTAAGTATTTAGTTTTAAATAGGAAGACTTTAGTTAATAAGATTTAATTTATTTTGTTCGATAAAAATTATATTAGACTTAGCTTTAGGGGTTAATACATTTATTAGAGTAGCGGCGAGGTCCGGTCGGCAGATTAGGGGTTAATACTTGAAGTTAGGTGTTGGCGATGTTAGGGAGGGCAGATTAGGGGTTAATACAATTTATTCTAGTGTTTGCGAGGCGGGAGTGCGGCGGTTTAGGGGTTAATAACTTTATTAGAGTAGCAGCGAAGTCCGGTCGGCAGACTAGGGGTTAATAAGTGTAGGTAAGGTAGCGGCGACGTTGGGGGGGGCAGATTAGGGATTAATAAATATAATATAGGTGTCGGCGATGTTAGGGGCAGCAGATTAGGGGTACATAGGGATAAGGTAGGTTGCGGCGGTGTCCGGAGCGGAAGATTAGGGGTTAATAATATAATGCAGGTGTCAGCAATAGCGGGGGCGGCAGATTAGAGGTTAATAAGTGTAAGGTTAGGGGTGTTTAGACTCGGGGTTCATGTTAAGGTGTTAGGTGCAGACTTAGAAAGTGTTTCCCCATAGGAAACAATGGGGCTGGGTTGGGAGCTCAACGCTGCTTTTTTGCAGGTGTTAGTTTTTTGTTTCAGCCCAAACTGCCCCATTGTTTCCTATGGGGATATCATGCTCGTTTTCCAGCTAGCCGCTACCATAAGCAACGCTGGTATTGAGAGTTGAAGTGGCGGTAAATATGCCTCTACGCTCCCTTTTTGGAGCCTAACGCAGCCCTTCAGAGAACTCTCAATACCAGCGTTATTTAAAAGGTGCGGGGGGAAAAAACATGCGTAGCTAACACACCCCTTTGGCCGCAAAACTCTAAATCTAGGCGTAAATACATTTTGTAAGCACAGTATAAGGTTGCTTCCCAACTCTCTCTAGTCAAGGTTCCCCTCCTCCACTGCCATTTTGAAATCTCTTTCGCTACCATCAAGTGGTGACCTGTATGCATATGAGCAGTAACTCTCCTTCAGATACCTGCAGTGTAGCCTACAGTAAGTCCCATAATGGCAGCATCTAGTATAAGAGGGAGGTGCATGAAATGTATTTAGTGTCTTAATATATTAAAGCCCAAAGATCAAAACCTCACTGGCATGGATCCAAATCAAAATCTTTGGGTTGTCTTTTTTATCATTATATTGTAATTCAGGTGTCTCTCCTTAATAATTGGTGCCCTGCACAATGAGACAAACAGCTATCAAACTAAAATGATTTGAGGGACCACGCAGTAGCTGATGTGACATTTTAGGTAATCTCGCCAGAGCAGAGTCTTTAGAATTCTGTATACGTCATTGATGTAATGGTATAATGCTATTTTGCTTTTTATTAAAAAAAAATCACATTTGGAAAGTCATAAACTAATACACTATTTTAATTTATTATACTCAGGAGAATGGATGAACCAATTTGAATTTACCATTTGATGTATATTTTAATATCACCTATAATATGCATAACAAAAACCTTTAAAAACAAAAACTACATATTTTTTGTAGATGGGTGGATAAATAACATGAATTTTGTTAACAAGTTTGTTGAATATTGTTTGATTTTGTTATGCATGTTTTAATATTTAACTGATCATCAATTATGTTGATAGTGTGGCACATAAGCCCGTTCAATTAATTTTCACCGTTATCATCACATTTGTAACTTAGAAAGTATATTATTGATCTGTGTTTTGGGCAGTGTTTTACAGTAGTGATTTATTTTTTTTAATCAACAATTGCATAATAAAACCAATTCAATAACGCTTAGCATTTCAAAATTCTCTGCCATTTCTGTGCCCCCTTTATCATGTGACAGCTATCAGCCAATTATAGACTCATATATGAAAACACTCAGTAGGAGCTGTATTTTTATAGTGTGCATATAAAAAGTCAATTGATAACTGAAGTAAATTTATTTAACTTGCATGCTCTGACTAAAGTATGTTCTATGAATAATGCTTGCACGCAGTATCCGAATGAGCTTTTCAACAATGATGACAGCTTATACAATTGAGCTATACAAATATAGATTCATGTTAGCACATGTACAAAGTTTTGCAATTCAGAAATAATCAACTTGAAATTTCTAATTAATATTTTATCTGCTTTGAATGTGACCTATAATGGCCAGTTGTAAATTAGTTTGTGCATTTCTCTAAGCAATCACTATATAGTATGTCCCAGATTCAGTCGATTTGCAGCAAACATACAGAGACCCTGTACTACAAAATGTTCTCTTATTTATATGGAAGAGCAGATTCTAAAGATTTTTTTATTATTTAAATTGAAAATCATACAGCTATATCAGGTGTGTATTTCCTACTGAATTTCATTGGCTGACAGGTACTTCTGGTTAATGCTCATTGACTCATTGGCACTTCCTGCTAATGCATTAGAAGGAAGTACCTGTCAGTCAATGAGAATCAGTTGGAAGTTCACAAATAATACTGCTTTATTAATATAACTTAATATATTTTTTCCTTCATATTTTTCAGGCACTGTTAGTGCTGCTCTTTCAAATTAAAAACAGAAAATAAAATTTTCCCTGTAAATGACCATTTAAAATAGTAGAATTCAAAATTAAATCAACAAATCCATAATAAAATACAATGCAGTCGCATTTACTCTAAATTTCAGTAGCTTTTTTTCTGACAAATTTTAAAATGTTCTGCCCCCTAATTTTAAAATGACCTGGCCCCTAAATCATGTGACAGCCATCAGCAAATCACAGATTGATATCTGAATACTCTGAGAACTCTTACTCATGCTCAGTAAGATATGGTGCCTCAAAAAGTGTGTATATAAAACCCTTATGATAATATTAGAAAATTAGAAAGTTTTTAGGCTGTAGCTTAATACTGAAAGTTTAATTTTAGCTTCACTAAATCTGATTTCTGGCTTTCTAGAAGCAAAATCAATTATATTGAAATGCTTTTATTTCTATTAATTTGATACATTTATGGAGGAATTAAAGTTTGAATTTAAAGGGATATTCTAGACAAGCTAATCCTACGTAGGCTCATATGCCAATTTGTAAGCCCTTGAAGGCTGCCTCTTGTCTGAATGCATTTGACCATTTTCACAGCTAGAGGGCATTAGTTCATGTGTGCCATATAGATATCATTGTGCTCACGCCCGTGGAGTCAACTAGGAGTCAGCACCAATGGGCTAACATGCAAGTCTTTCAAAAGAACTGAAATAAGGGGGCATTCTGCAGAGGCTTAGATACAAGGTAATCACAGAGATAAAAAGTATAATAATATAACAGTGGTGGTTATACAAAACTGGGGAATTGGTAATAAAGGGATTATCTATCTTTTCAAACAATACAAATTCTGGAGTAGACTGTCCTTTTAATATGCCTTTCACATTACTTTGTACAGAAAATATGTTAACATCAAACAGAGACATTCGCATTACAAATTGCTTCTTTCAAAATCACTGATAGCTTTGATGTTTTGTTTCATTACCCAATATAGGAAACACTTATACAACCTAATTTGCATATGTATATCTGCTTATAGTAGTTTATACTAATTGTCATCTGTCCGTCATAATACATTTATAACCTTACCATGGCTGCAGGCAATCTCCAACAATACAGAGCATACACAGCACCAACAAGCAATACACAATCTCTAACCAAACTCACCTACTGCATTAGCAACAAATTGATTGAGATGTATTGACAGCATTCCTTTTAGATCATTGTTTCTCAACCGCGGTCCTTAAAGGGACATGAAACCCACATTTTTTCCTTCATGATTTAGACAGATCATATAATTTTAAACAACTTTTCAATTGACTTCTATTGTTTAATTTGCTTCCTTCTCTTGTTATCCTTTGCTGAACGGTTTATCTAGGTAAGCTCAGGAGCAGTAAAGAACCTAGGTTCTAGCAGTTGATTGGTTGCTGCATATATATATATATCTCTATCTATAGATATATATATATACACATTGTCTTTGGCTCACCCATGTGTTCAGTTAGCAATCAGTAGTGCATTGCTGCTCATTCAACAAAGCATACCAAGAGAATGAAACAAATTTGATAATAGAAGTAACTTGGAAAGTTGTTTAAAATTGTATGTTCTACAAGACAGGGCTGTCCCCTGTCCCCCCTACTGTTTGCCCTAGCCATCGAGCCGCTGGCTGTGGCAATCAGGATCTCAACCCAAATAAAGGGTCTAGTCCTCCACGACACCCCCCAGAAATTAGCCCTCTATGCGGGCAATCTGACTCTTCATCACAGATCCGGAAGAGTCCCTTCCCGCACTATTTGATCTCCTAGATAGGTTTAGTAGTATCTCCCATTACAAACTGAACTTTAGTAAAACAGAAGCCTACCCCTTAAACCTACCCGACTCAGTACTAAACCTCCTCAGGAGGAAATATAAATTCCAATGGTCCCTATCCAGCCTTAAGCACCTTGGGGTGTTCCTCTCCCATGATAATGGCACAGTTCTATCTAAGAACTTTCATACCCTTCTTACCCAATTCCAAAAGGACCTGTGCTCCAGAAGATACGCCAAAATCTCCTGGTTTGGGAGAATCAACACGTTTAAGATGATGCAGCGCCCTAAGTTAACATACCTCTTTAGATGTTTGCCAATAAAGGTCCCACTCTCAATGCTTAATAAATTCCAAGTGGTGATCAACCGGTACATATAGAACAGGAAGAAGCCTCATATCGCAGCCCCTTTACTACACCGCCCAATTTTGGATGGTGGCCTAGGCTTCCCGAATGTAAGGCTCTACTATGAGGCCGCCCTCTTATCCCATATATTGGAATGGAATGCAACAGAGGCTGCTCCTCGCTGGCTAGAACTAGAGCAGGCTTCCCGGCTGGTCCACCTGACCTTGATGAACCTTATCCGGATCCCATCCCACTGCACCTCGGACTTCCCAATTCACAATAAAATTATCCTGCACTGCAGAAACTCCTGGTTACGTCTTCGCCATAACGCCCTGGTCTCCCCGCAGCCCTCACCCTGCCATTCACTGTTGGGCCTCCTGCTTGGCCTTCAACTCACAGGTCTTGTGGTACGATGAGCTCTATCCACTCTCAAAATGACAGATCTCTTCTCGGGGGAACCCAGTGCCCTCAGAGGATCTGATCTATACACATGCTATTCAGCCCAGGTTTAGATTTGATTTGCTAAGGCTTCTTTCTATACTAAAGTCTTGGGGATTCATGAACGCCCCTCCCAGACCGCAGACACCATGGGAGTCCAGGATATCTGCAGGCACCCAACACATCTCCCCCTTATCCTCCCATTATCAGTTTTTCCTTGATGCTTCAAAACTTACCAAAACCAGGCAGATGAAAGAGTGGGAGAGAGACTGGAGAGTGGAAATAACCATAAAAGACTGGACCGATGCGATCCAGCACACCAAATTGTCAATTCATTGCATGACACTGTATGAACCGTTCTAAAAGCTACTGACCAGGTGGCATTATGTACCTTCAAAGCTACACAAAATGTTTCCAGGCAGCTCCCCCCTCTGTTGGAGAGGCTGTCAGCAAGTGGGTGACCCCCACCATATCTGGTGGGCCTGCCCTTCTATAGTACCCTTTTGGAGCAAGCTGGAGCACTTGTGTGGCCGCTAGGCCTGGTAGCATCTCTGTCTCTGGAAACGGCTCTGGTGCATGCCGGCCTCCGGTCTCTCTCTGCGCCCAGACGCGCTCTCCTAATTGCCCGAAATTGGAAGAAACCTAACCCCCCAACTGGCAGGCCTTGATCCAACTTATTTCTTATTTTTGGTCTATGGAGAGTTATGCATATGGCTCCCACCAACAAACAGACCTGTATGCTATGATCTGGGAGCCCTGGGACTTACTGGGAGAAAGCACGATCCATTCTATGTAGGAGGAAGGTAGTTGACATGATCTGCACAAGTTGGGGAACTGCCGACCATACCAGTTGGGAGGGGACTGTATTATTTCCCCCCTCCATGAGACGGGTAGGTCTTACCCCCTATTTTTTTCCCCTTTCTCTTCTCCCCCCTCCTCCTCTCCCCCCTGTCCCGTTCCTCCATGAGACTCCCTGATGGAAGACCGTTAAACAGACCTGTGTATACCCCTAGGTATGCAAGAACACTTTGTTAAGCAAGTTAACTTAGTCTCTACACTTCAACTTCCTTATAACATTTATTTCTCTAATAGTAGTTAAATAAGTAAAACGTTAAAAAAATATTTATCTTGAGGTTTACTCCCTCATGGGTTGACCATATATGGCTCTGATTCCTGACCATTGCATGCACTGTGTTTAATCCGGAAGGTTGTTGTCACTTTGCTTTTGTCTTCAAACACTTGTTGAACTGTCATATATACATTGTACTGTGAATCTTACCTCAATAAAAATTATTTATAAAAAAAATAAAAAATTGTTTTGGGTTTCATGTCCCTTTAAGTAACCACAACAGGCCAGGTTTTCATTATAGCTGAACCAGTGCACAGGTTAAATAATCAGCTGATGGGTGATAGCAATTTAGTAACCATGGTTACTGATCAGCTGATTACTTCACCTGTGCACTGGTTCAGCTATAATGAAAACCTGGCCTGTTGGGGTACTTGAGGACCGCAGTTGAAAAACACTGCTTTAGATGGCACAGTCCCATAACAAATATAGGATCAATAGTATTTGACCTATTAATAGTGTATCATTTTCTCCTATTGCAGAACCATTAGTAAACTAGATTATATCTACAGAGATTCCCTCATAGTTCTATTAATATTGTGTTGCAAGGGTACAAACAAGTATAATTACAGGTATATTGCATTATCATTATTGCAGCATATAAATGATTCAAGCAGCAATATTACATACAATTTAGGTTTGTGGTTACGGATAGTGGAAGATTTATAATATTTTTGCATAAAAACTGTTTAAAAACTGTTTAAATTTAAATTAAAACTAGTAAAGCTGCATAAGTTTCCTTTTAAGGAAAGGATTAAAATGTTGAGTAAAATGGCAAATGAGGGGTCCGTAATGTGACAGCATTTCTCATTCAGGTTGCTGAGATGCTTTGGGTGTCACAGAGAATTTAATTAAAAGTCAAATATTTATTTCATATTCTAAAGAGATATTTGGTTAAGGATAAACATAATTGAAAGTATTTTATTAGCACACAATATTTAATATTTCAAATATATAACAAATTTTTTAGACTATACCATTGCACTAAATTAAGTGCCACAGTATCACAAAATAATACATAAATAATTATATAAATATATACATAAATAAATTCATGAATAAATATAAAAATGCATAAATAATTATATAAATATATACATAAATAAATATATAAATACATAAATAAATGCATTAATAAATATATAAATACATAAATAATTATATAAATATATACATAAATGCATGAATAAATATATAGATGCATAAATAATTATATAAATATATACATAAATAAATGCATGAATAAATATATAAATGCATAATTATATAAATATATACATAAATAAATGCATGAATAAATATATACATACATAAATAATTATATAAATATATACATAAATAAATGCATGAATAAAAATATAAATAAATACATAAATAAGGCTTTACAAAGATTTTGAAAGTATCTCAAGTGAGTACTATGCAAAAAATGTGAATTACTTGGTTAGGGTTACTTTTTTGGGGATAGGGTTAATAATTAGTTATAAGGGCTAGAGATAGGGTTGACCTCTCTTGAAGCCAAAGGGTTAAAACAAAGTTTCTACTTCAGGAATTTGAATGCTGCTGAACTGTTACTTGTCATTTTCATGTTTCTATTTTTAAAAAGGACATTCAAATTTATTTTAATATATTTGTAGTATTTGCTAGTACGTAAGCACTTTATGCAAAATAAATGAGATAAACCAACATTTTAAATGGTATTTTTGTTGTAATATTTTCCCTTCAGGGAACATAACCCATGAAAAAAGTACTTTTATTTTATCACCCAGCTGTGGCCAGTGGGGAAAAAATACAAATGGGTTTCTTCACTGATCAAGTAATCACTGTGTAGAATGTTGCAGTTAGATTTCTCACTCCTACTAACATTTTTAAAGTTTAATTACAGTAAACATGCAAAATTAATAATGATAGTGTTATAAAGGTTATTTGTAGTTTAAAATGGCATATAACAAATTGTTGTTTTATATGCATCATATATATCAGTAAAGGAGCACAGCAAAAAGTCTACATACAATGAAAATGTTACAGCATTAATTAAAAATGTAATTTTTTTTTAGTAAAATGTGTAATGTTTTGCAGTCCAGGCCAGGGGGAACAGTCCTTTTAAATGCCTCTTATCTTGACTGGGTCTAGTAAAGAACAGTATACCTGAGCTACAGTCATAGTCAAACAATCACTATGTGTTATGTAACAGTGTTAGCCTTATAAAGGCTACATCCAATTCTTGTGGAAATTTAAAAACAAAAACAAAATTCAAATACAGGTGAAAAAAAGAAACAATAAATGATGCAATAATATTGCAAAGTTTGTTTTTTAACTATGTATTATCAAACATTTTGGGCCAGACTACAAGTGACTCTCTAATGCTAGCACAGGACTTGATAAGCAATATCGCTGGACCGCACTAAATATAAATATATATATACACACACACATTCACATACACACACACACATATAGAGACACTTTTGAACCTTTTCCAGTCATATACTTTGAAATATGCAATATCATTTTTAAACTATTTTAAAATGTTTTTATGTTTTTTTCATAGAAATGCTTCACATTTCTATTTTCTTCATATGTATTTCTATAACTATCTGCATATGCACAATATATATATATATATATATATATATATATATATATATATATATATATACATATATAAAACATATTTAAAAATAAAAAGAATATTTTCTTTTAAGTAAAAACTTTAATGATTCAAATAAGGCATGTAATTTTAAACAACTTTCCAATTTACTTTACTCACCAATTTTGCTTTGTTCTCTTGGTATTCTTAGTTGAAAGCTAAACCTAGGAGGTTCATATGCTATGCACTAGAGGGCATTAGTTAATGTGTTTCACATAGATAACATTAAGCTCACGCATGTGAATTTTCCGAGGAGTGAGCACTGATTGGCTTAAATGCAAGTCTGTCAAATAAACTGAAATAAGGGGCAGTCTGCAGAGCTTTATATACAAGGTAATTACAGAGGTAAAAAGCGTATTAATATAACTGTGTTGGTTATGCAAAACTGGGGAATGGGTAATAAAGGGATTATCTATCTTTTTAAACAACAAAAATTCTGGTGTTGATTGTCCCTTTAAAAATGTAAAGTATTCATAACGCACCCTCGGCTTTAGCACAGTTGATCTATTGCAGTTTCGGGTTAGAGCGATAAAAGGAAAATATTTTCTATAGCACACCATATAGAAGTCTATGGGGAGAGGGCGTTAGCGCGACTGAGATATCCAGAGTCCTGAAGTTAGTGCACCTGAATCTTTCGCTCGCACACTAACTTTTTACTTTCAACTTGTAATACCTGCGCTAAACTGACAGCACTACATTTTTTACCTTTAGCACAGTTAGGAGATATGAGCAATAAAAAAATTTGCACGCCACTTGTAATCTACCCCTCATTTTGCGATGGTTCAATTTGTGCCGTTTTGAAATAGGCCTGTTCCAAGTGATCACATCACCAAGTTGTTCCACATGCTTCTTTTGTTTTCCACCTGCATTTATAAACACAGCACTGTAATACTGTGTAGAGCAGTGTTTTTCAACTAGTGTGCCGTGAGAGATCCTCAGGTGTGCCACGGCAGACTGACAACAGTGTGACATATTTTTTAAATTTTGCTTGTTTTTTTATTCTGGGCCATTTTTTTTATTTTGAGCGAGATGATGACTGATGGGGGAGGGGACTTTTCCCAGTGCGGGGGTGTCCATATTTCAAATTTTGAATTATTGGGAGGTATGTGACAGGCTCATCAGGCGTCATTTACAACCATGACATACTGAAATTCATTCACAGACAATCATTATGATTGTTTATGAATGAATGTCAATATGTCATGTATAGTTTGTAGGAGACATGGCATGACAGCCAGTACAGTGTGTGTGTGTGTGTATGTATGTATGTGTATATATATATATATATATACTGTATTAAGCTACAATGTGTTATTTTGTAACATTTTTGGATGGTGGTGTGCCGCAGGATTTTTTAATGTAAAAAAGTGTGTCACGGCAAATAAAAGGTTGAAAATCACTGGTGTAGAGACATTCATTTGCTTTCTAAAAGGCCAGTACAGTGAACTGTAAATAAATTGATATAATGCATATAAAGAGCAGTAACATTAAAAATAAATTTCTATGCTGGCGTCTTTGATATTGAAGCTAATAGGAAGTGTATGTCTGTGTTAAAAATGTCCTTTTTATATGCAGCAAAAAAAAAAATGACTGCTCACTGGCTGATAAACAGAACTCCCCATTATTGGTGGATAATGACATGCCTCACAAGCCTTAAAACTATTTTTATATTGCGCTTTTTATATTTACAGTATTAATTTCAGGGCTTTAAATATAATATAATATAATAGCACAGAATATATATTAAAAGGATACTGAACCCAATTTTTTTCTTTCGTAATTCAGATAGAGCGTACAATTTTAAGCAACTTTCTAATTTACTTCTATTATCAATTTTTCTTCATTCTCTTGGTATCTTTATTTGAAATTCAAGAATGTAAGTTTAGATGCCGGCCCATTTTTGGTAAACAACCTGGGTTGTTCTTGCTGATTGGTGGATAAATTCACCCACCAATAAACAAGTGCTGTCCATGGGTCTGAACCAAAAAAATAGCTTAGATGCCTTCTTTTTCAAATAAAGATAGCAAGAGAATGAAGAAAAAATGATGATAGGAGTAAATTAGAAAGTTTCTTAAAATTGCATGCTCTATCTAAATCATGAAAGAAAAAAATTGGGTTCAGTGTCCCTTTAAGTGATTGACAAAACCAAGTGTTCACTTTCCAGAATAAATTCTTTTGGCACAATTTAAACTTAAATTAAATGCACAGTTTACCCTAAAATGTTCTACCCTTTAATTTGTTTGCAATGATCAATTTTATCTGCTGTAGTGTAATAAATTGTTTATATCAGCATTTTAAATAGCTGATTTAGCCTGTATTCTCCCTACCTATACTGAAAGTTTCTATTCTATTGACAAGCTGTATAAAATAGCCAGCAGAAGAAATTACACTCCCAGTGGCAAGTGGGAGAGATAATGTTCTAAAATTTTCATTTTCAATTATTTAGAGACAAGAAAGGGAAGTGTTTGAGTCATAAGGATGTCTGATTAGATAAGGATGTCGGATCTCTTTGACAGCTATTTTGATGGGTTGCGGTTTCAAAGAGCAAATCCAGCTATTTTATTTATAAAAAGAAATATAAAGGAACATTTTTAAATATATTTCTTCCCTGCAGCTGGTATATCAAGTCATTGGGAACACATTAAGGGAAACCGATTATACAATACACTGTCCCTTTAATATGTTTCTGATAAGTAAATGTATAGCAGTTTCACTCTGCATAAGTCATTGCCCTTCCCCACAAAGATGAGACCCAAAGGTCAAATGCTGTCTGTGTGTAGGTTTAGTGGTTTTACACTTTCATCCCATGCTGTGCTAGAACAGCGGGTGTAGGATAAAGAGAGCCTTGTAGAATTGGTGCAAACTAAGTGACAAATCATTAATGCTCATTTGCATGTCCTTGTCTAGATTATCTGCGTAAAGTTTAAATATTCTCAGCTGTGCAAATTTGTATTAGAAAATGATTTTATAACCTGAATTAAATCAGAGCAGTTACACAATGTAATCACATGTGGCTCTACTGCAAATTACTAAGCATTTCCAAATGTTTGTCTTTAACTAACCTTTAAAGGGACATGTTAGTTCAATGATAAAATGCTCTGATTCTAATTGTAAAGTCTAACTCCTTAGAGCATTTTATTACTACAGGAATGTTTATTGGTAACTATGTATTTACCCCTAGCAAAGAGGTTAAAACTCCTGGGCAGGAAATAAATAGTCAATTAGTAGCTGGATATGCAGCCCTCCACCAATCACCTGCTTAGGACAGGCTTGGCATCTTGTGTACTGTATTGAATTGGTTTCCTTTTAATGTGTTTTTAATGATATTGCTCATTTTGGTTGTTCTCAAGAACATGCCCTTTTAAATGAGCTGAATCTGTCTGAAGAGTGCATGTCATTATCTTATCAAAGCCTCTCTATATAAAAAGGTCAATACTTTGTTACTGAACTTTTCAATATGTGTGGCGATGAGTTTGTGTGTGTGTATATACTATACACTATACACACAGTGCACCCCTTCCCCCCACTACTACTTGTGCAAAGGGTTTGACCATATAAATAGATATATAAACCTGTGTAAAGGGTCGAACAATACTCCCAGCTTCCTTCCCCAGTGTCTGGGGCACATATACGCACAATGCATGCTGGGAATTAGAACAACAATACTAAGGGCTAGATTTATCAAGCAATGGCAGACAGTGGTGTACATATTTGCCCCTGTCTGCCCCAGCTCACCTCTGGTGGACAGCAATCCGCTGGCGGAATTCAACAATGCCGCCCCCTGCCTGTGCACAGCCAATCACGTGTGAGCAGGAACTGTAAATCTCCCCTGTCAGACGAGACCGGGTGATTGAAATTCTCCACCTAAGAGGTGACCGCTGCTTTATAAATCCTGACTGCAGGTTCTCCTGTGAGAACCTGCAGTCGTAGGGGAGGAGAAGGCTTGATAAATCGAACACTAAGAGTGAAATTGTGTACTACAAATTCCAAAATGCTATATAACTCCAAGAGTATTGTGCTTCTTCCTCTAAAAGAAAAAAGAAATCAACCCTCTTTTTTTCCCTTCAGTTTGTGTTACAGATGGGGAGGAAAATCCGTGGGGGTTGGGGGGGGGCAAATGCCCCCTGTTGCTCCCTTTTGTGTACACCCATGCACTCACCCTCCTATAATTACATATACTGCAAACAGTGATTCCTGGCTTCCATCACATAGATTTGAGAAATCCCTAATGTGTCTTCTGATTTCCTAAAATGCAAATGTTTGAATGTCTATGGTAAATACTGAGATGTTTGGTTATGTCCTGTCCTCAGTGGTCCAATGGACAATCTACTACTGGATTAAAGCAGCATCTATATGGGTGTATACAAAATATATTTCAATCAATACATTAAATACAAGTTATTAAAACTGGCATAATAATGATTAGGATTTTATTATAATTTTCATATGTTTTACTAAGACAAAGCAATACAGTGCAATAAAATATATATATTTGTAGTATAAAAAAGGATTTCAAATATTTTAGGTGTACGTGCTTACTAGAGGAAGGTTATAGAAAAAAAATGTTTATCTCATTTTTTGCTAGATTACGAGTGGAGTGCTATTTAGACAAATTTAATAAAAATTATTAAACGTACTGTAAAAAAATAGATATATTCTATTGATTATTTAGAATATTTTACAGTATGTTTAATAATTTTTATGAATATCTTTAAATATTTTACATGTAATATTTTAATAATGCGTTTTGATGTTAGCAATTCTTCATGTGCGATAACCTGACCGCGTTAGTTCTAAATTGCAAACTCTATAGTGCGTTACGCACATTTTACATTACTATGTTCTTCACATAGAAAATAATGAACTTTTTATATTTTTATACATATCTGATAATGTTCATGTAAAATACATATCTATACTAATATATCTATAGATAGATAATAGATATATATAGAAATTAGTGATGTCGCGAATAGTTCACCGGCGAATAGTTCCTGGCGAACATAGCATGTTCGCGTTCGCTGCGGCGGGCGAACATATGCGATGTTCGGTTCGCCCCCCTATTCGCCATCATTGAGTAAACTTTGACCCTGTATCTCACAGTCAGCAGACACATTCCAGCCAATCAGCAGCAGACCCTCCCTCCCAGACCCTCCCACCTCCTGGACAGCATCCATTTTAGATTCATTTGGAAGCTGCATTCTTAGTGAGAGGAGGGACAGTGTAGCTGCTGCTGATTTAATAGGGCAATCGATAGCTAGGCTAGTGTATTCAGTGTCCACTACAGTCCTGAAGGACTCATCTGATCTCTGCTGTAAGGACAGCACCCCAAAAAGCCCTTTTTAGGGCTAGAACATCAGTCTGCTTTTTTTTTTTTCCTGTGTAATCTAATTGCAGTTGCCTGCCTGCCAGCGTGTGTGTCAGGCTCACAGCGTATACTGTGCCCACTTGCCCAGTGCCACCACTCATATCTGGTGTAACAGTAGTGTACATTTAAAAAAACAACAACATTTTTTTGACTGTGAAATAATAGCAGTCAGTTTCCTTCACACGTGTGCGTTTCAGTGCCTGCCAGGGCATAGTGTCACCCCAGTGCAACTCATATCTGGTATAACAGTAGTGTACATTTAAAAAAAAAAACACACTTTTTTTACTGTGAAATAATAGCAGTCAGTTTCCTTCACGCGTGTGCGTTTCAGTGCCTGCCAGGGCACAGGGTTACCCCAGTGCAACTCATATCTGGTGTAACAGTAGTGTACATTAAAAAAACACACTTTTTTGACTGTGAAATAATAGCAGTCAGTTTCCTTCACACGTGTGCGTTTCAGGGCCTGCCAGGGCACAGGGTTACCCCAGTGCAACTCATATCTGGTGTAACAGTAGTGTACATTAAAAAAACAACACTTTTTTGACTGTGAAATAATAGCAGTCAGTTTACTTCACACGTGTGCGTTTCAGTACCTGCCAGGGCACAGTGTCACCCCAGTGCAACTCATATCTGGTGTAACAGTAGTGTACATTTAAAAAAACAAACACTTTTTTGACTGTGAAATAATAGCAGTCAGTTTCCTTCACACGTGTGCGTTTCAGTGCCTGCCAGGGCACAGTGTCACCCCAGTGCAACTCATATCTGGTGTAACAGTAGTGTACATTTAAAAAAAACAACACTTTTTTGACTGTGAAATAATAGCAGTCAGTTTCCTTCACACGTGTGCCTTTCAGGGCCTGCCAGGGCACAGTGTTACCCCAGTGCAACTCATATCTGGTGTAACAGTAGTGTACATTAAAAAAAAAAACACTTTTTTGACTGTGAAATAATAGCAGTCAGTTTACTTCAAACGTGTGCGTTTCAGTACCTGCCAGGGCACAGTGTCACCCCAGTGCAACTCATATCTGGTGTAACAGTAGTGTACATTTAAAAAAACAAACACTTTTTTGACTGTGAAATAATAGCAGTCAGTTTCCTTCACACGTGTGCGTTTCAGTGCCTGCCAGGGCACAGTGTCACCCCAGTGCAACTCATATCTGGTGTAACAGTAGTGTACATTTAAAAAAAAAAACACTTTTTTGACTGTGAAATAATAGCAGTCAGTTTCCTTCACGCGTGTGCGTTTCAGGGCCTGCCAGGGCACAGTGTCACCCCAGTGCAACTCATATCTGGTGTAACAGTAGTGTACATTTAAAAAAAACAAACACTTTTTTGACTGTGAAATAATAGCAGTCAGTTTCCTTCACGCGTGTGCGTTTCAGTGCCTGCCAGGGCACAGTGTCACCCCAGTGCAACTCATATCTGGTGTAACAGTAGTGTACATTTAAAAAAAACAACACTTTTTTGACTGTGAAATAATAGCAGTCAGTTTCCTTCACACGTGTGCGTTTCAGTGCCTGCCAGGGCACAGTGTCACCCCAGTGCAACTCATATCTGGTGTAACAGTAGTGTACATTTAAAAAAAAAAAAAATTTGACTGTGAAATAATAGCAGTCAGTTTCCTTCACGCGTGTGAGTTTCAGGGCCTGCCAGGGCACAGTGTCACACCAGTGCAACTCATATCTGGTGTAACAGTAGTGTACATTTAAAAAAAAAAATACAATTTTGACTGTAATAGATTGAATAGCAGTTAGTTGTCTGCAAGCGTGTGTGTCAGGCCTACAGCGTCTACTCTGCCAACTTCTGCCAGTGCACAGTGCCACTCATATCTGTTGTCACAGTAGCTTGCATGCATAGCACCACTAATCGGAAAAAAAATGACAGGCAGAGGCAGGCCACCCCGCAGGGGCCGTCGTGGTCGTGGTGCTGTGATTCCCTTGGCCCTAGAATAATGCCCATTGTTCAGAGGACACGTACCCTGAACTCGAACAGTTCTGAGGACATAGTTGACTGGCTAACACAGGACACCCAATCTTCTACAGCTTCCGCTCGGAACCTTGATGCACCATCCTTCTCCAGCTTAGCTTCGGGCACCTCTCAAGTTACCACTCGCCCGCCTGCCGCCACCACCAACACTAGCACCACAGCCGCTTCACTTGATCAGTCAGAGGAGTTATTTACACATCAGTTGGAAGAAATGAGTGATGCGCAACCATTATTGCCAGAGGATGTAGATAACAGGGAAATGTCTCAGTCAGGCAGCATTACACACATGGACGTACGGTGTGATGATGATGATGTTGTACCCGCTGCTGCTTCCTTTGCTGAGTTGTCAGATACAAGTGAAGCGGTTGATGATGACGATGCGTCCGTGGATGTCACGTGGTTGCCCGCTAGAAGAGAAGAAGAACAGGGGGAAAGTTCACATGGGGAGACAGAGAGGAGGAGGAGACGAGTTGGAAGCAGGGGGAGGTCGTCACAAGGAGCTAGTGGCACAGTCAGACAGCATGCATCGGTACCCGCTACTGCTTCCTTTGCTGAGTTGCAAGATACAAGTGAATCGGTTGATGATGACGATCTGTCCGTGGATGTCACGTGGGTGCCCGCTAGAAGAGAAGAAGAACAGGGGGAAAGTTCAGATGGGGAGACAGAGAGGAGGAGGAGACGAGTTGGAAGCAGGGGGAGGTCGTCGCAAGGAGCTAGTGGCACAGTCAGACAGCATGCATCGGTACCCGCTGCTGCTTCCTTTGCTGAGTTGTCAGATACAAGTGAAGCGGTTGATGATGATGATGATGCGTCCGTGGATGTCACGTGGGTGCCCGCTAGAAGAGAAGAAGAACAGGGGGAAAGTTCAGCTGGGGAGACAGAGAGGAGGAGGAGACGAGTTGGAAGCAGGGGGAGGTCGTCGCAAGGAGCTAGTGGCACAGTCAGACAGCATGCATTGGCACCCGGGGTCAGCCAGACAGCACACCAATCAACGCATGCTGTTGCCACCACCAGAATGCCGTCATTGCAGAGCTCAGCAATGTGGCATTTTTTTTGTGTGTCTGCCTCTGACAACAGCGATGCCATTTGCAACCTGTGCCAAAAGAAACTGAGTCGTGGGAAGTCCAACACCCACCTAGGTACAACTGCTTTGCGAAGGCACATGATCGCACATCACAAACGCCTATGGGATCAACACATGAGTACAAGCAGCACACAAACTCAAAGCCGCCATCCTCCTCCTGGTTCAGCATCTTCAGCCACGTCAACCACTGCTGTCCTCCTTGCCCCCTCTCAACCATCCGCCACTCCGTCTGTCTTCCGGAGTAGTTCCTGCTCATCTGCCCACAGTCAGGTGTCTGTCAAGGACATGTTTGAGCGTAAGAAGCCAATGTCACAAAGTCACCCCCTTGCCCGGCATCTGACAGCTGGCTTGTCTGAACTCTTAGCCCGCCAGCTTTTACCATACAAGCTGGTGGAGTCTGAGGCGTTCCAAACATTTGTAGCTATTGGGAAACCGCAGTGGAAGGTACCCGGCCGAAATTTCTTTGCACAAAAGGCAATCCCCAACCTGTACTCGATTGTGCAAAAGGAAGTAATGGCATGTCTGACACACAGTGTTGGGGCAAGGGTCCATCTGACCACTGATACCTGGTCTGCAAAGCATGGTCAGGGCAGGTATATCACCTACACTGCACATTGGGTAAACCTGCTTATGGCTGCCAAGCATGGAATGCGTTGCTCTGCAGAGGAGTTGGTGACACCGCCACGACTTGCAGGCAGGCCTGCTGCCACCTCCTCTACTCCAACTACTCCATCCTCTTCCATAACCTCCTCGGCTGAGTCCTCCTCTGCTGCTGCATCTTGCTCCACATCAACGGCACGCCCCCAGCTCCCCAGGCACTATTCCACATCCCGGATACGGCAGTGTCACGCCATCTTGGGGTTGACTTGCCTGAAAGCAGAGAGTCACACCGGACCAGCACTCCTGTCCACCCTGAATGCACAGGTGGATCAGTGGCTGACTCCGCACCAACTGGAGATCGGGAAAGTGGTTTGTGACAACGGAAGAAATTTGGTGGCGGTATTGAATTTGGGCAAGTTGCACGGCACATGTGTGTAATCTGATCGTACAACGCTTTGTGCATAAGTACCCAGGCTTACAGGACATCCTGAAGCAGGCCACAAAGGTGTGTGGCTATTTCAGGCGTTCCTACACGGCCATGGCGCACTTTTCAGATATCCAGAGGCGAAACAACATGCCAGTGAGGCGCTTGATTTGCGACAGCCCGACACATTGGAATTCAACACTCCTAATGTTAGACCGCCTGCTCCAACAAGAAAAAGCCATTAACGACTATTTGTATGACCGGGGTGCTAGGACAGCCTCTGCGGAGCTGGGAATTTTTTTGCCACGTTACTGGACGCTCATGCGCAATGCCTGTAGGCTCATGCGTCCTTTTGAGGTGGTGACAAACCTAGTCAGTCGCACCGAAGGCACCATCAGCGACATCATACCATTTGTTTTCTTCCTGGAGCGTGCCCTGCGAAGAGTGCTGGATCAGGCCGTAGATGAGCATGAAGAGGAAGAGTAAGAGTTGTGGTCACCATCACCACCAGAAACAGCCTTATTAGCATCGCTTGCTGGACCTGCGGCAACGCTGGAAGAGGATTGTGAGGAAGAGGAGTCAGAGGAGGAATGTGGCGTTGAGGAGGAGGAGGAAGACCAACCACAACAGGCATCCCAGGGTGCTCGTTGTCACCTATCTGGTACCCGTGGTGTTGCACGTGGCTGGGGGGGAAGAACATACCTTCAGTGAGATCACTGAGGAAGAGGAAAGGGACATGAGTAGCTCGGCATCCAACCTTGTGCAAATGGGGTCTTTCATGCTGTCGTGCCTGTTGAGGGACCCTCGTATAAAAAGGCTGAAGGAGAACGACCTGTACTGGGTGTCCACGCTACTAGACCCCCGGTATAAGCATAAAGTGCATGAAATGTTAACGAATTCCTGCAAGTCAGAAAGGATGCAGCAGTTCCAAAATAAATTAAAAAGTATGCTTTACACAGCGTATAAGGGTGATGTCACAGTACAACGGGAATCTAACAGGGGAAGAGGTGAAAGTAATCCTCCTCCTCCCACGACCACGCCGGCAAGGACCGGACGCTTTACAGACGTGTTGTTGATGGAGGACATGCAGAGCTTTTTAAGTCCTACGCATCGCCACAGCCCTTCGGGGTCCACCCTCAGAGAACGACTCGACCGACAGGTAGCAGACTACCTCGCCTTAACTGCAGATATCGACACTCTGAGGAGCGATGAACTACTGGGTGTGCAGGCTTGACCTGTGGCCTGAGCTATCCCAATTTGCGATAGAACTTCTGGCCTGCCCGCTTCAAGTGTCCTGTCAGAAAGGACCTTCAGTGCAGCAGGAGGTATTGTCACTGAAAAGAGAAGTCGCCTAGGTCAAAAAAGTCTAGATTACCTCACCTTTATTAAGATGAATGAGGGATGGATCCCGAAGGGACTGACAGTGGGCGATACATTTGACTAAAAAAGGCCTGATGAGATGAGATGCCTTGGGCTAAAAATGGTCCACACGCTGCTGTATTTTATCTCTGAATGCCGGATGACTTGCGTGACTAATCCGCCACCAACTAGGGTTCAAGCCGCAATGTTTTAGGGCACTTTCTGCCTGGGAAACAAACATCAATTTTTCTGGCCGCTGCTACAGCAGCGGCTGCAGCAATACCTAATTTTTCAGGCATGTGTACATGCCTAATTTTTCTGGCCTCTGGTGCTGCACTGCGGCTTCAAAAACCAAACCAAAAAAAAGGCACATAACAGGGATTAAACTGATAGGAATAGTACTACTTAACACACCTTATAATAACGCAGAGAGAGGCAACGCAGAGAGAGGAGTCTGAAGAAGAGGAGTCAGAGGAGGAAGGTGGCTTTGAGGAGTTGGAAGACCAAACACAGCAGGCGTCCCAGGGGGCTTGTTGTCACCTTTCGGGGACCCTTGGTGTTGTACGTGGCTGGGTGGAGGAAGAGACCTTCAATGACATCAGTGAGGACAAGGAACGGGACATGGCTAGCTTGGTATCCAACCTTGTGCAAATGGGGAGTTTGCGGTTGTGCAAATGGACTGTTTGTGGTTGTTTGCGGTGCGGTCACTGTGAAGCGGGTGTAACCCTTACACTACCTGATCGATACAACATCATACCTGATGTTTTAAAGCACGTTATTCCAAACAATTTAGGAATGTTAGGTGATTTATGCCCTTTATGGATTAAAACCAGACTCTGCATCAACTATGTAATTTTCCATGGGAGTTTTGCCATGGAGCCCCCTCCAGCATGCCACAGTCCAGGTGTTAGTCCCCTTGAAACAACTTTTCCATCACTATTGTGGCCAGAAAGAGTCCCTGTGGGTTTTAAAATTCGCCTGCCTATTGAAGTCTATGGCGGTTCGCCCGTTCGCGAATATTTGAGGAAGTTCGCGTTCGCCGTTCGCGAACTGAAAATTTTAGGTTTGCGACATCACTAATAGAAATATGTATTTGCAATAAACATTACATTATCCTGTATGTAAAGAACATTGGAATGTGAAATATGAACAGTACATGTACATTAAAACACATAAATACATATGTGCACCCATATATACATATATATATATATATATATATATATATATATATATATACACATACATACATATATATATATATATATATTTAACCCACTATTTGTAAGGGAAGTTATTACATCACCATAAGTGAAACAACATAGCTTCTGAATGACATATCTATAATAAAAAAAGTGCTACGTTGTCTAATTTTCATAGTAAATCACGTTTCCAGGATAAATATAACAACGTTTGCTTGTGTCACAGAAAACATATTAATAATGGAGTAAAACAATTATTGTAATTATAATAAAAGGATTTTCACAATTATTGTGTGGTCTTCCTATTGAAAACTATAAAAGGACACAAAGACATATTTTTCTTTGTTTTGTCTAGCACAGGATATTTTACAATGTATTAGTTTTTGTTCTGTAAAATAGATGTTTAGAGACTAGAATTAAACTAATTGCAATTGGGGTTACTGAAATACTTCCACGGTACCTTGGACATAGTGCTGTAACAAAAAGAACCTTAGTTAATAATATACAAACTCCATTGTAACCAGGAATCAAACATCCAACATATGGGCCATTGATAGCCAATACATAAAATAATCATAGGTCTCATGGACACCAACATACATAACCCAGGCTGGACCTCAGTATTTGTGTCTTCTATGGGGAACACTTATTTTTTATGGTCTTACTGTCTAGTTTTGGGCCAGTGGCATAAAATAAGATTACTTAGGGGTTGTATGGACCCCTTAACGAGAAACAAGAAAGTAAAGGAGATTTCAAAGATTTGTCTACCTACTCAAAGTTTAGAAGAAGTGTAATGTGAATCCCTGTGTAATGTGAACCCCAGCCATTTTTTGGCTTTTGGGTTCTGCAAAATTAAAAATACAAAATATAATTAAATTCCATATATTAATATTAAGATTTTACTATACCTCTACTTTTTACCCTTTCATGCAAATTCCTTGCATTGTCTCACTACTCTTTAAATATTTGTATTCTCAATGTATCTCTTTCATCAATAATAAAGCATATTAAATATATAATACTATATAATACTAACCCCTGTGCTTCATTACAGACCTGCACACTGGTTATTAATTCATGGGGTGAGGGAAGTTCATAATTGACAATGGATTCAATCAAGATTATATAGTTCCATTAAAATGGGAACACTGACAGGGGTTCTGAATTCTGCAATGAGGATATGTATTACATACTTATTAAAATGTATTAATTTTTAAAATAATAATGAAGGGAACACAGAGAAAGCGAACTGTGAGGTTGTCAAAGAGAAAGGATTAGCGTATACATTTATTTATCAGTTTATTGAGAGCTAGCTTACAAGTGGAGCGCTAAATATCGCTTGCGTGCAAGGGATATTAGCGCTCCACTGAGTAATACCAACGCACGCTAATGTGCACTGGTATAATGAGTAAAGGACAATGCAAACGGGAGCTCGCGTTCACATTGCTAGGAAGCATTGTGCTTATGAGAGCGCGCTTCCATAGGCTCCAATGGAAGCCTTGTTCTGATGCCGTCAGAGACGGCATCAGAACCCTGTGCAGGGAAGAGTAAGTAGCACAGCGATGGCAGCATATTTATAAATATATTTGTATATTACTAGATACATATATATGTATGTGTTAATATGTGTATATGTACATATTAACACATAAATATATGTATATAAGCATAAATATGTACTGGGAACACACAGTTCCCATAGACTGCAATGTAAAGGCACTTTTCAGTGCCGTTTTTTTTCTAACACCCCCCATCAACATTAGACCCAACGCACTGTCTAGAGCAGTTGTTTATTTAAAAAAATTTGGTTTTTTTTTTTTAAATGAAAAAATATGAGGCCCTCTATTTTGAGGGCATTTGGGGGCTTTAAGAAAATTAACCAGAGATGCTAATTGCTACTGCGGGCGTGATAATTTAGCGCTCCACTTTTAATCTTGTCCTTAACATGTTAATTGTGTGGACCACAAGGGGGTATGTTGGTGGCAAAATAAGCATGGAAATAAACCCCTTCTCCTTATGTGGTGTTGTTTTTTTAATATAAAAAGTTAAAGTAAACTCTGTTTTCCCAAAATATCATTATAAATTTCAGTAGCTCTCATCCCATTGGCTGATTTGAACAGTATACGGCGGCGACCGTATAAAGAGGATGCTCCGCGCCGGTTGTCTTTAGGATGCAGCCGCTCTGCGTTGCCGGGGTGAAGATAGAAGTTGCCGCCTGGATGAAGCTAAAAGACACCACCTGGATGGATGAAGACCTCGCCGCCTGGATGAAGACTTTTTGCCGCCTGGATAAGGATGGATGTCCGGACTTCAAAAACTGTAAGTGGATTGTCGGGGGTTAGTGTTAGTGTTTTGTGTGTTTTGTTTTTTTTAGATTAGGGTTTTGGGCTTTCTTAAAAGAGCTAAATGCCCATACAAATGCCCTTTTCAGGGCAATGGGTAGCTTAGGTTTTTTTTTAGAGTTAGGTTTTTTATTTTGGGGGGTTGGTTGGGTGGAAGGTTTTACTGTTGGGGGGGTCTTTGTATTTTTTTTACAGGAAAAAGAGATGATCTCTTTAGGGCAATACCCTACAAAAGGCCCTTATAAGGGCTATTGGTAGTTTATTGTAGGCTAGAGGTTTTTTTATTTTGGGGGGCTTTTTTATTTTGATAGGGCTATTAGATTAGGTGTAATTGTTTTTATTTTGGATCATTTAGTTTGTTATTTTTTGTAATTTAGTGTTTGTTATTTTTTGTACTTTAGTATTTTTTTATTTTTTGTAATTTAGTATTTTTTATTTTTTGTAATTGTAGATTTAATTTTTTTAGTAGTGTTAGGTTTTTTTAATTTGTAATTTAATTTATATCTAGTATAATAGTAATGTTAGTTTAATTTATACTTTAAACTTAGTTTTTTTTTTATTTCACAGGTAAGTTTTTATTTATTTTAAGATAGGGATCTTGTAATTTTAATTTAAAGTTAGGGGGTTATTAGGTTTAGGGGTTAATAGTTTAATTTAGTGTTTTGCGATGTGGGGGGCTGTTGGTTTAGGGGTTAATAGGTTTATTTACTGGCAGTGATGTGGGAGGCCAGAGGTTTAGGGGTTAATAACTTTATCTATTGGCAGCGATGTCGGGGAGCGGCGGAATAGGGGTTAATAACTTTATTATAGTGGCGGCTATATTGGGAGCGGCAGATTAGGGGTTAATAAATGTATTTAGGTGGCAGCGATGTTGGGAGCGGCAGATTAGGGGTTAATAACATTATGTAGGTGTCAGCAATGTCGGGGGCAGCAGAATAGGGGTGTTTAGACGTGGGGTTTATGTTAGGGTGTTAGGTTTAAACTTAACTTTTTTCTCCCTATAGACATCAATGGGGTTGCGTTACAGAGCTTTACATTCCTTGATCGCAGGTGTTAGTTTTTTTTCTAACACTTTCTCCTCATTGATGTCTATGGGGAAAGCTTGCACGAGCACGTCAAAACAGCACTTGTATTTTGTGCGGTATGGAGCTTAACGCAACCATATCGCACGCACAAGGCGGCTTTTCAAAAACTCGTAATGGCAGCGCTATGTAGGGTGAAATAATGAAACTTTTGTTGTGTTCGTTTTGCACCCTCTATAGCGCATAACTTGTAATCTAGGTGTATTTTAGCAGCTCCTTGTATGTATCTTTAGCATGTTGCTCCTGGAGGATTAACTCTATATTTTAAATTAAAACTCTGGAAAGGTTAATGGTTAATTATACTTCTACCCCCATCATATTATTAAACTGAGTCATATTCATTAGAAATATATATATATATTAGAGATAGCATAGAGATAATTATATCTTAGAGCTAGCATAACATCTTGTATACCAAATCCTGATAAATAAATCTATAATAACTAATTTGCTGTTCCAATTGTCAGTAGCACTCTCTTGTTTAGGGTTATATAGTCTTGTACATCCTGTCCTATTATTATTAAAATAATTTAGCAGATGATTAAGCTAGCTATTGGATTATGTTTTGTGATTACTCAAATGAATGCACATTTATACACACCAGGTGATCACCTGCTATAAAAACCTATGCACAAGATTACAGGTGGTGCCCTAAAGTTAGCACGGGTCGCGATAAGCAATATCATGATGCACTAACTTGCATGCATATTACAAGTCAAAAACAAATGGATAAAGGGGTAAACAAATGTGCACCAAACACAATATAAGTACATTGAAAATAAGTGTAACAATCATATATACACTTTCTGATAAAAATAATTTTCATAAATATTAACTAAACTTTTTTTTATAAGGGGTAAAAGGTACATGGCATGTGACAAGGTATTTGACTGGAAAGTGCTATGTTCTGATACAACGCGTGTTTTTGTCATGCAAATTGGTTTATACATGATAATCAATGTTGTCTTATAACCTGATAATTGCCTTGGTTCATACGCAATTCCAGAACTAAAGAAGCAGGAAGCATGCAGAGGGGGAATTCAATGATGCACACAATGGTGACGTTCTTCCTGGTTGGTGGTGTGGTGTATGTTGGAAGTAAAATGAAGAAGGAGGGAGATAAAAATAGCCAAAAATGTCCTGCAGAGAAGCATGACAGTGGCAAGCAGCTTAGTAAGAAGAAACAGAAAAGCTTTAACTATTGAAGAAAAACTTGAAATTATAAACGGCTAGATTTAGAGTTTTTGCGGCCAAAGGGGTGCGTTAGCTAAGCGTGTTTTTCCCCCCCCGCACCTTTTAAATAACGCTGGTATTTAGAGTTCTCTGAAGGGCTGCGTTAGGCTCCAAAAAGGGAGTGTAGAGCATAATTTACCGCCACTTCAACTCTCAATACCAGCGTTGCTTACGGTAGCGGCCAGCTTGAAAAACGTGCTTGTGCATGATTCCCCCATAGGAAACAATGGGGCAGTTTGATCTGAAAAAAACCTAACACCTGCAAAAAAGCAGCGTTCAGCTCCTAACGCAGCCCCATTGTTTCCTATGGGGAAACACTTTCTAAGTCTGCACCTAACACCCTAACCCCTGAACCTAACCCTAACACCTAATCTGCCGCCCCCGCTATCGCTGACACCTGGATTATATTATTAACCCCTAATCTGCCGCTCCGGACACCGCCGCAACCTATGTTATCCCTATGAACCCCTAATCTGCTGCCCCGAATGTCGCCGACACCTACATAATATTTATTAACCCCTAATCTGCCCCCCCCCAACGTCGCTGCTACCTTACCTACACTTATTAACCCCTAATCTTCCAACCGGACCTCGCCGCCACTATAATAAATGTATTAACCCCTAAACCACCTCACTCCCGCCTCGCAAACCCTATAATACATTTTTTTAACCCCTAATCTGCCCTCCCTAACATCGGCGACACCTAACTTCAAGTATTAACCCCTAATCTGCCGACCGGACCTCACCGCTATAAATGTATTAACCCCTAAAGCTAAGTCTAACCCTAACCCTAACACCCCCCTAAGTTAAATATAATTTAAATCTAACAAAATAAATTATTTCTTATTAAATAAATTAATCCTAATTAAAGCTAAATACTTACCTGTAAAATAAACCCTAATATAGCTACAATATAACGATTAATTATATTGTAGCTATTTTAGGATTTATATTTATTTTACAGGCAACTTTGTATTTATTTTAACTAGGTACAATAGCTATTAAATAGTTAATAACTATTTAATAGCTACCTAGTTAAATAATAACAAAATTACCTGTAAAATAAATCCTAACCTAAGTTACAATTAAACCTAACACTACACTATCAATACATTATTATTATTATTATTATTATTATTATTATTATCAGGTATTTGTAGAGCGCCAACAGATTCCGCAGCGCTGTAAACATAGTCGGTGTACAGGATTGCTTTTGTAGGGGTCAAGTGGGTAGAGGGCCCTGCCGAGAGTTTCACTGTTGTAGTCGGCTCTTATGAAGCGATCTGTAAACAGCTGGGCCCTTAGGCTTACAATCTAAGGGGTTCAAGGGGAAAGCAATGGCGTTAGGAAAGGTTAGTGTTGGTTGTATGCATCCCTGAATAGTAGAGTTTTTAGGGAGTGCTTGAAGCTGTTAAAACTAGGGGAGAGTCTTATGGAGTGAGGCAGGGAATTCCACAAGATGGGGGCCAGTCTGGAGAAGTCCTGTAAACGTGAATGTGAGGAAGTAACAAGAGAGGAGGAGAGGAGGAGATCCTGAGCTGATCGAAGGGGACGGGAGGGAGAGTATCTAGAGACAAGTTCTGAGATGTAGGGGGGAGCAGTGCAGTTGAGAGCTTTATATGTCAGGGTGAGGATTTTATGTTTAATCCTAGAGGCAAGAGGAAGCCAGTGAAGGGATTGGCAGAGAGGTGCAGCAGATGAAGAGCGACGAGTAAGGAAGATGAGCCTGGCAGAGGCATTCATAATGGATTGTAAAGGAGCTATGCGGCAGCTAGGTAGACCAGAGAGGACGGAATTGCAGTAGTCGAGGCGGGAAAGGATGAGCGAGTGGATTAAAATCTTGGTTGTATCTTGTGTAAGGAAATGTCTAATTTTAGCAATGTTTTTAAGGTGGAAGCGGCAGGCTTTAGCCAAGGACTGGATGTGAGGAGTGAAGGAAAGATCTGAGTCAAGTGTGACCCCAAGACATCGGGCGAGCGGGGTAGGGGTAATGATGGAATTATCAACAGTTATAGAGATTTTGGGGGTGGAGACATTGGAAGAAGGGGGAAAAATAAGGAGTTCAGTTTTGGAGAGATTTAGCTTAAGGTAGTGAGAGGACATCCAAGATGAGATGTGAGAAAGACAGTTAGTGACATGGGTTAGTAAGGAAGGAGGTAGGTCTGGTGCAGATAGGTAGATTTGGGTGTCATCCGCATACAAATGGTATTGAAACCCATGGGACTTTATTAAGGAATCTAGTGACGACGTGTAGATTGAGAAGAGAAGGGGACCAAGGACAGAGCCTTGAGGTACCCCAACAGAAAGTGGTAACAGGGCAGAGGATGCTCCGGAGAAGGCTACACTAAATCTACGGTTAGTCAGATAGGAAGAGAACCACGAGAGAGCTGTGTCACAGATGCCGAAGGATTGGAGGGTTTGGAGCAGAAGAGGGTGGTCAACAGTGTCAAAGGCTGCAGACAGGTCAAGGAGGATAAGCAGAGAGAAGTGGCCTTTGGATTTTGTTGTAAGTAGGTCATTGGTAACCTTGACAATTGCTGTCTCTGTAGAGTGATGGGAACGAAATCCAGATTGCAGTGGGTCAAGAAGAGAGTTTAGTGTAAGGAAATGGGATAGACATGCGTAAACTAGCTTTTCGAGGAGCTTTGAGGCAAGAGGGAGTAGGGAAATAGGGCGGTAATTGGAAGGGGAGGTTGGATCAAGGGAAGGTTTTTTTGAGGATAGGTGTGACCAGTGCATGTTTTAGAGATGAGGGAAATATACCAGTGCTGAGGGAGAGGTTGAAAATGTGTGTGAGTATGGGGGTGAGGGTAGAAGAGAGGGAGGGGAGTAGCTGTGAGGGGATGGGGTCGAAGGGACAGGTAGTGAGGTGGGAGGACAGTATAAGGGCAGAAACTTCATCCTCATTAACAGGGGCAAAAGAGCTGCATTTTTGGATATTTGGGTTTTGGGTGATCGTGAGCTTTTGAGGGGGTGGGAGATTGGAAGTATGTTGAGAGCTGATTTCACTTCTGATGGAGTCAATCTTGTTGTTGAAGTGGCTTGCAAAATCTTGAGCTGAGAGAGAGGTTGTGTTAGGAGGTGGGGGTGGGCGGAGAAGAGTGTTGAACGTGTTGAACAGACGTTTAGGGTTAGAGGAAAGAGTAGAGATGAGATTAGAAAAATATTGTTGCTTATAAAGATTAAGGGCAGAATAGTAGGAGTTCAGGATGAACTTGTAGTGAAGAAAGTCAGCTGAACTCCGAGATTTCCTCCAATGTCGCTCAGCAGTACGGGAGCATCTGCATAGGTATCGTGTCAGAGGAGTATGCCAGGGCTGAGGATGAGAGTGTGGTTTCTGAGCTAAGGTTGGAGGGGCCAGAGTGTCAATGACCGATGTAAGGGTGGAATTATACTGGCAGATAGATTGGTCAGGGCAGGAAAAGGAAGTGATGGATGAGAGGAGAGGTTTGAGAGAGCTAGCGAGCTGATGCAGATCTAGTGACTTAGTGCTTCTGTGAAGTTTGGTGTGAGGGGTAGAGGGAGGGGGAGTTGTAGGTAGGGAAGTGATGTTGCAAGTTAGGAGATGATGGTCAGAGAGAGGAAAAGGGGAGTTTGTTAAATTTGAAAGAGTGCATCGATAGGTGAAAATCAGATCAAGGGAATGACCATCTTTGTGAGTGGGAGAGTCAGTCCATTGTGACAGGCCGAAAGAGGAAGTCAGTTGAAGAAGTTGTATTGCAGAGGAGGCATTGGGATTGTCAAGAGGGATGTTAAAGTCACCAAGAATGAGGGCATGGGTTTCTGAGGAAAGGAAATAAGGAAGCCAGGCAGCAAAGTGATCTAAAAATTGAGTTGGGGAGCCAGGGGGGCAGTATATGACTGCAACACATATAGAGAGGGGAGAGAATAACCGAATCATGTGTGCTTCAAATGAAGAAAATGTGAGTGAAGAGAAGGGCTGTATTTGTTGGAAGGTGCAACGAGAGGAAAGTAAAATACCGACACCACCTCCTTGTCTATTGCCAGACCTAGGAGTGTGGCTGAAATGGAGACCCCCATGTGACAGTGCAGCAGTGGATGCTGTGTCTGAAGCAGAGAGCCAGGTTTCTGTAAGAGCCAGAATGTTAAGAGAGTGGGAGATAAAGAGATCATGGATAGAAGTGAGCTTGCTGCAAACAGAGCGAGAGTTCCAGAGTGCACAAGTGAAGGGGGAGGGGTTTTTAGATGTAAGAGGAATGCGATTAAGGTTACCAGAGTTTAGTTTATGAAGTCTATTGAAAGGCACACAAGGATGTGAAAGGTTAGGAGGTTGTGAGGGACCAGAATTAGGGGAGATGTCGCCAGCAGCTAGTATGAGCAAGAGGGAGAGTGACATGAGATGAGAAGCAGATTTGCAGTAATGAGACTGTTGTTTGGCTGAAGTGCAGGGGGGATAGAGAGTATTTAGGAATAGGTAGAGTTCATGAGTACAAAAGTAAGGTGAGTATAAGAGAGATGGGCTAATGAACAGTGCAGGTTGAGAGGGAGAAGGAGTAAGTGAGTAGTGTAGTTTGTTATAGAGACAAGAGGTAGCAAAAAGGAATATGAAGATATTGAGCATTATTCTGAAAGTGGGAACCAAATAAACACATAAGACACAGTGTTACAGCAGCACTTGCAAAAGGATACAATGAGATACATAAAACATAGTATTACAAGAGTACTTGCCTTGTGTCTTGCCCCTTGCCCAATCCTTGTTCAATTCTTGTATAATTCTTAAAAATTATTGCCTCACTTATAAAATGTTCACTTTGAAAATGTGAACATATGCTATTGTTAAAAAGTACACAGCCCTGTAACCAATGCACACACCCCTTAAATAAACTACCTACAATTACCTATAATTAAATCAACTAAACTAAATTACAAAAAAAACAAACACTAAATTACAAAAAAAACAAACACTAAATTACAAAAAATAAAAAAAGACTTCGGACCCTCTTCTGGACGGATCGGTGATACCCGGCTGGGTTAATACAAGGTAGGGAGATCTTCAGGGGCTTAGTGTTAGGTTTTTTAAGGGGGGTTTGGGTGGGTTAGATTAGGGGTATGTGGGTGGTGGGTTGTAATGTTGGGGGGGGTATTGTATGGGGTTTTTTTTACAGGCAAAAGAGCTGATTTCTTTGGGGCATGCCCCGCAAAAAGCCCTTTTAAGGGCTGGTAAAGTAATAGAGCTGTTAACTTTTTATTTTAGAATAGGGTAGGGCATTTTTTTACTTTGGGGGGCTTTGTTATTTTTTTAGGGGGCTTAGAGTAGGTATAATTAGTTTAAAATTCTTGGAATCTCTTTTTTTTTTGTAATTTAGTGTTTTTTTTTTTTTGTAATTTAGTGTTTGGTTTTTTGTTATTAAGTTTAGTTGATTTAATTGTAGGTAATTGTAGGTAGTTTATTTAATTAATTTATTGATAGTGTAGTGTTAGGTTTAATTGTAACTTAGGTTAGGATTTATTTTACAGGTAATTTTGTAATTATTTTAACTAGGTAGCTATTAAATAGTTATTAACTATTTAATGAAGAGAGAATAATCAGCTGCACTAGCGGAGTAGTAAGTAAAAAATCCAAAATTTATTAATACGGTTTAAAAGCAAGGTACAGGCAGGCTAAGCAGACAGAACATCCTAACATGTTTCATGCCAAACACGGCACTTACTCATAGGACAGGTGTTCAAGGTATGGCCCCTTCCTTTTAAAGGAGCCATACCCAATAGCAGGCTATGTACAAATTTAAAAAGACAGTACACAAAAACCTATACACTAAGGGAGAAAAAGAGGGAGACACAAGGAAGAGAAAAGAAAAAGCTAACTCCAAATATTGAAGAACATCAATAAAACATGCATAGAAGTTAAAACAGCCCAAACATTACACCCTTCAAATGAATTAGTACATTAATGCATTGATAAATGAAATGGTAAACTATACCTAATGTAATAAATGACTTATATTTAAACTAAACAAAAGCATTTTTAAATCAAATAATGTTAATACACAATTGGGCATATATTTGCATGTAAGTGGTATTTGCTGCCTTTGATAAATATATGTCGCAAAAAAGTCATTATCACATTGAAAGGGAACCAATAATTTTGAAACTCACTGAAGTATGTTTTTGGTCACTCATAGAAAAGATTAAAGTAGAAAATTGAGTAAAGAATTGTGTATAAATGGTGCTTCTGCTAATATGTAGAGACTTGGATGTACCAAAACTGATTGTTTAAAAACAATATGCTGTGGTCCCAAGATGGAATACTATACATTACAGTAAAATAGAGTATATAAGTAAAGGAACCAAATTGGGAGAGCCTCTATTCGAAGTAATAAGACATATCCCACTCTCTATTCAAGCCTAAGGGAGTTACAGTTTTAAGTTTGTGTATCCAGTATAACTCACGTTTCTGTAACAATTTACATTTGTTCCCCCCTCTGATTGGTGATTCTACCTTATCTATCACTGTGACTGTGATCAGGGCCTCATGGGTGAAGTGTACCTGGTTAAAATGTCTCGCTACGGCAGAGTCCTTATTGTAATTTTTGGTGTCATTAATATGCTCCCTAACCCTAGATCTTAGCTCCCTCGTCGTTTGTCCGACGTATTGGAGGGAACACATGCTACATTCAAGTAAATATACAATAAATTCAGTTCTGCAATTGGCATAAAAATTAACCACAAAATGTTCCCTAGTTACAAAACTTGAAAAATTATTACTTTGTCTAATAACACCACAGGTGATACAAGACCTTTCTCCACACCTGAAAGTACCTTTTTCCGGAGCCAATTGGCAGCTTGTTCTTTTTTACTAGTAATCATACTAGGGGCCAATTTTGTTGCTAGGGTAGGTGGTTTCTTAGACACAAATCTGCAGGATTCAGAGACATTGCACAGAAGTTCATCTCCATTCAAGATGTGGAGATTATTCTTCAAAATTTTGCAAATATCATAAAATTGTTTGGAATATTCTGTTGAAAATACAAGATAGCTAATGAGGTGTGTGTAATCCCTCAGATAGCTATTAAGATCCTGAACAAGAGGCTGCAGAATCGAGTCCACCCATTCAGACAATGGCTCAAACATTGAGCCAATCCCCGAGATGATGGGTCTCCCCGGGGGACACTGAATATCTTTATGTGTCTTGGGCACATGGTGAAATATAGGGGTGATTGGGTGTGTAGGAGACCCATCATCTTGGGGATTGGCTCAATGTTTGAGCCATTGTCTGAATGGGTGGACTCAATTCTGCAGCCGCTTGTTCAGGATCTTAATAGCTATCTGAGGGATTCCACACACCTCATTAGCTATCTTGAAAATACCAGGTGGTGCAAAGGTTTCAGATGGGTGGTTGTTGATGCTACGGCATTATATTCAAGTATCCCACATGCTTTGGGCATCAAAGCATTACAATATGCCTTAAGCTCCACCACACAATACTCTGTTGAATTTATAATTTTTTCTGTGAAATTGTGGAGTTTTTACTCAAACATAACTTTTTTATGTTTGATGGCATTTACTTTTTACAGATATGTGGCACGGCGATGGGGGCTAAGTTTGCCCCCTCGTTCGCCAATTTATTTGTTGCATGGTGGGAAGACATGTATTTATACACCACCTTAAACCCCTTTGCAGATTCAATCATTAAATACATGAGATTTATCGATGATTTGATTTTTATAGTACAAGATCCGCTAGATTTTATCAACTTTTTGAATTATCTTAATGATAATGAGCTAAATCTCAGATTTACAGGCCAAACAGACTCACACAAAGCATGCTTTTTGGATTTAACATTAATTGGTGATATTGAGACAGGTACCATATTTACTGATACTTTCCGCAAGCCCACAGCGGGAAATACTATTCTCCACGCCAAATCGTGCCATCCCCCCACCTCATCCGCTCTATTCCTAGAGCACAATATATCCGTATGAGGAGGAATACCAATTCTGATAGTAACTTCTATACCCAGTCAGTTGACCTCACTAACAGACTTAAGATGAGGGGTTATTCAGATAAGGAGCTGCAGAAATCATGTGACAGTGTCAGAGATAAAAAAACAATCAGAAGTTATTGGTCATAAAAAGGAGAGGAGTAAATTTAATAGAGATTCTGTGGTATTTTCAACAGAATATTCCAAACAATTTTATGATATTTGCAAAATTTTGAAGAATAATCTCCACATCTTGAATGGAGATGAACTTCTGTGCAATATCTCTGAATCCTGCAGATTTGTGTCTAAGAAACCACCTATCCTAGCAACAAAATTGGCCCCTAGTATGATTACTAGTAAAAAAGAGCAAGCTGCCAATTGGCTCCGGAAAAAAGGTACTCTCAGGTGTGGAGCAAGGTCTTGTATCACCTGTGGTGTTATTAGACAAAGTAATAATTTTTCAAGTTTTGTAACTAGGGAACATTTTGTGGTTAATTTTTATGCCAATTGCAGAACTGAATTTATTGTATATTTACTTGAATGTAGCATGTGTTCCCTCCAATACGTCGGACAAACGACGAGGGAGCTAAGATCTAGGGTTAGGGAGCATATTAATGACACCAAAAATTACAATAAGGACACTGCCGTAGCGAGACATTTTAACCAGGTACACTTCACCCATGAGGCCCTGATCACAGTCACAGTGATAGATAAGGTAGAATCACCAATCAGAGGGGGGAACAAATTTAAATTGTTACAGAAACGTGAGTTATACTGGATACACAAACTTAAAACTGTAACTCCCTTAGGCTTGAATAGAGAGTGGGATATGTCTTATTACTTCGAATAGAGGCTCTCCCAATTTGGTTCCTTTACTTATATACTCTATTTTACTGTAATGTATAGTATTCTATCTTGGGACCACAGCATATTGTTTTTAAACAATCAGTTTTGGTACATCCAAGTCTCTACATATTAGCAGAAGCACCATTTATACACAATTCTTTACTCAATTTTCTACTTTAATCTTTTCTATGAGTGACCAAAAACATACTTCAGTGAGTTTCAAAATTATTGGTTCCCTTTCAATGTGATAATGACTTTTTTGCGACATATATTTATCTAAGGCAGCAAATACCATTAACATGCAAATATATGCCCAATTGTGTATTAACATTATTTGATTTAAAAATGCTTTTGTTTAGTTTAAATATAAGTCATTTATTACATTAGGTATAGTTTACCATTTAATTTATCAATGCATTAATGTACTAATTCATTTGAAGGATGTAATGTTTGGGCTGTTTTAACTTCTATGCATGTTTTATTGATGTTCTTCAATATTTGGAGTTAGCTTTTTCTTTTCTCTTCCTTGTGTCTCCCTCTTTTTCTCCCTTAGTGTATAGGTTTTTGTGTACTGTCTTTTTAAATTTGTACATAGCCTGCTATTGGGTATGGCTCCTTTAAAAGGAAGGGGCCATACCTTGAACACCTGTCCTACGATTAAGTGCCGTGTTTGGCACGAAACATGCTAGGATGTTCTGTCTGCTTAGCCTGCCTGTACCTTGCTTTTAAACCGTATTAATACATTTTGGATTTTTTACTTACTACTCCGCTAGTGCAGCTGAATATTCTCTCTTCAGTTGTTGTTCCTGCGGCGGAACCGGCCGCATTTTCGGCTTGCACCCCCTGTGGCTTCACACCTATTGTCTTTCCCCTGTGACTTCCGGTGGCGTCTACAGCCAGCGTCGGACTGGGGCGGCAGTTTTCATGGAATAACTATTTAATAGCTATTGTACCTAGTTAAAATAAATACAAAGTTGCCTGTAAAATAAATATAAATCCTAAAATAGCTACAATATAATTAATCGTTATATTGTAGCTATATTAGGGTTTATTTTACAGGTAAGTATTTATCTTTAAATAGGATTAATTTATTTAATAAGAAATAATTTATTTTGTTAGATTTAAATTATATTTAATTTAGGGGGTGTTAGGGTTAGGATTAGATTTAGCTTTAGGGGTTAATACATTTATTATAGTAGCGGTGAGGTCCGGTCGGCAGATTAGGGGTTAATACTTGAAGTTAGGTGTCGGCGATGTTAGGGAGGGCAGATTAGGGGTTAATACTATTTATTATAGGGTTTGCGAGGCGGGAGTGAGGCGGTTTAGGGGTTAATACATTTATTATAGTAGCGGCGAGGTCCGGTCGGCAGATTAGGGGTTAATAAGTGTAGGTAGGTAGCGGCGACATTGGGGGGGCAGATTAGGGGTTAATAAATATTATGTAGGTGTCGGCGGTGTTAGGGGCAGCAGATTAGGGGTTCATAGGGATAATGTAGGTGGCGGCGGTGTCCGGTCGGCAGATTAGGGGTTAAAAAAATGTATTAGAGTGGCGGCGATGTGGGGGGACCTCGGTTTAGGGGTACATAGGTAGTTTATGGGTGTTAGTGTACTTTAGAGCACAGTAGTTAAGAGCTTTATAAACCGGCGTTAGCCCATAAAGCTCTAAACTCCTGACTTTTTTCTGCGGCTGGAGTTTTGTCGTTAGAGTTCTAACGCTCACTTCAGCCAAGACTCTAAATACCAGCGTTAGGAAGATCCCATTGAAAAGATAGGATACGCAATTGGCGTAAGGGGATCTGCGGTATTGAAAAGTCGCGGCTGGAAAGTGAGCGTTAGACCCTTTCCTGATTGACTCTAAATACCAGCGGGCGGTAAAAACCAGCGTTAGGAGCCCTTAACGCTGGTTTTGACGGCTAATGCAGAACTCTAAATCTAGGCGAAAGTGTTTTGAAAGAAATAAAAGAACATGTGACATTGTTTGTGCAACTGGTTTAACCCCTTAGTGACCAGAGCACTTTTCCATTTTCTGTCCGTTTGGGACCAAGGCTATTTTTACATTTTTGCGGTGTTTGTGTTTAGCTGTAATTTTCTTCTTACTCATTTACTGTACCCACACATATTATATACCGTTTTTCTCGCCATTAAATGGGCTTTCTAAAGATACCATTATTTTCATCATATCTTATAATTTACTATAAAAAAAAATGATAAAATATGAGGAAAAATGGAAAAAAAACACACTTTTTCTAACTTTGACCCCCAAAATCTGTTACATATCTAAAACCACCAAAAAACACCCATGCTAAATAGTTTCTAAATTTTGTCCTGAGTTTAGAAATACCCAATGTTTACATGTTCTTTGCTTTTTTTGCAAGTTATAGGGCCATAAATACAAGTAGCACTTTGCTATTTCCAAACCATTTTTTTCCAAAATTAGCGCTAGTTACATTAGAACACTGATATCTTTCAGGAATCCCTGAATATCCCTTGACATGTATATATTTTTTTTTAGTAGACATCCCAAAGTATTGATCTAGGCCAATTTTGGTATATTTCATACCACCATTTCACCGCCAAATGCGATCAAATACAAAAAATTGTTCACTTTTTCACAAATTTTTTCACAAACTTTAGGTTTCTCACTGAAATCATTTACAAACAGCTTGTGCAGTTATGGCATAAATGGTTGTAAATTCTTCTCTGGGATCCCCTTTGTTCAGAAATAGCACACATATATGGCTTTGGCGTTGCTTTTTGGTAATTAGAAGGCCGCTAAATGCCACTGCGCACCACAAGTGTATCATGCCCAGCAGTTAAGGGGTTAATTAGGGAGCTTTTAGGGAGCTTGTAGGGTTAATTTTAGCTTTAGTGTAGTGTAGTAGACAACCCCAAGTATTGATCTAGGCACATTTTGGTATATTTCATGCCACCATTTCACCGCCAAATGCGATCAAATTAAAAAAAAACGTAAAATTTTTCACAATTTTAGGTTTCTCACTGAAATCATTTACAAACAGCTTGTGCAATTATGGCACAAATGGTTGTAAATGCTTGTCTGGGATCCCCTTTGTTCAGAAATAGCAGACATATATGACTTTGGCGTTGCTTTCTGGTAATTAGAAGGCCACTAAATCCTGTTGCGCCTCACACGTGTATTATGGCTAGCAGTGAAAGGGTTAATTAGGGAGTTTGTAGTGAGCTTGCAGGGTTAATTTTAGCTTTAGTGTAGAGATCAGCCTCCCATCTGACACATCCCACCCCCTGATCCCTCCCAAACAGCTCCCTTCCCTCCCCCACCCCCACAATTGTCCCCGCCATCTTAAGTACTGGCAGAAAGTCTGCCAGTACTAAAATAAAAGGGTTTAAAAAAAAAAATGAATTTTTTTTTAGCATATTTACATATGCTACTGTGTAGGATCCCCCCCTTAGCCCCCAACCTCCCTGATCCCCCCCAAAACCGCTCTCTAACCCTCCCCTCTGCCTTATTGGGGGCCATCTTGGGTACTGGCAGCTGTCTGCCAGTAACCCAGTTTACAATAAAAAGTGCTTTTTTTTTTTTGTTTTTTTGTTTTTTTCTGTAGTGTAGCTCCCCCCCCCCACCCCCCACAGACAAACCCCCACCACCTTGCTGATTGTTTTAATTTTAATTGTTTTTATATTTTTTATTTCCCCATTTTCTGCAGTGTAGCGGTTCCCACCCGCTCCCTCCCCGTGCACGCGCCCGCCCCCACCCTCCCGTGCACGCGTGTGTGCCCGTGCGCGCCCCCAGCCACCCCCGCCCACGATCCCGCCCCCCTTCACATCCACAGGGCCATCGATGGCCGCCACCCGCATCCCGGTCCGGCTCCCACCCACCAACACAGGGAGCAACCGATCTCCGGTGCAGAGAGGGCCACAGAGTGGCTCTCTCTGCACCGGATGACTTTAAAAGGTTATTGCAGGATGCCTCCATATCGAGGCATCACTGCAATAACCGGAAAGCAGCTGGAAGCGAGCAGGATCGCTTCCAGCTGCTTTCCACACTGAGGACGTGCAGGGTACGTTCTCAGGCATTAACTGCCTTTTTTCTGAGGACGTACCCTGCACGTCCTCAGTCGTTAAGGGGTTAAAGGAGTCCACACAATGTACAATCATAGATAATGCAGAAAAAATAAAGGAAAGTTATCTTGCTGGAACAGCAGTGAGTCCAACAAAATCTCTGTTAGAACTAGATATAAAGTAATAGAAGAAATGGAACGTCTGTTAAGTGTGTATGCGTAAACTTCTTTGTGATATTATTCAGCGTAGTAAAGTGTTTGACCCTTTTAAAGAGCGCCCCAAAATTAAAGCAAGTTGTGTGGCTTTTTCATAGGAAGTGAGATTTGAAGAAGTTGAGAGTGAAAATGTTGAGGAGCTGTTGCAGTCCCATGCAGAGGACCTCTCCACACAACATCTGCAACAACTTGTTGCTGAGGGGCAAGTGGAAGGTTCAGACGAAGAAGAAATCACAGCAAGCTGTCCCATGAGAACTTTCCACCTCTCAGTTATCTTCTGCTTTGTCATAGAAAAACAGCTGCAGTGGTTAGGAAGATAATGATTATAATACAGAACGGAGCAGGCTTGCACTTCGTAGCTTAAGGTCATATTTAGAGCTTTTTAAGCAACTTCTTTATGAAAGAAGGAAGATGGCAAAACAAAAAATATTCAAGGTAATGCAAAACAAAAGTAGAAAAGAAAAAAGATGATAATGAGCCTAAGTCGTCCACCAATGAGCCCGAGTCGTCCCCCAATGAATCGTAGTCATCCACCAATTAACCTGATTCGTCCACCAGTGAGCCTGTGGAATCCACAGATGAGCCAGAGCCATCCACCTCTGGCACATCTTATGCAAAGCCTACAACTTCTTCCCTAACATCTGCAGTTGTTGTTCTTGATGAAGATGATGATGTTCCACAGCCATAAATCTCTGAAATGTTTCATGTTGGTAAATGTTCTAATTTTTGAAAAACACATTTAAATAAAAAAAGAAGTTTTAAATACATTACAGTACACAGTAATAAGTACTGTACTAAGTAAAGATAATACAGTACAGGTTGTACTGCACAGTACCCTAATCTAGTATATTTTTCTTGAAAATAATCTTTAATTTGACAATGCAGTAATATGTCAACACAATAAAAATATTTTATTCTCACAAACCTTCTTGTCCAGATCTTTATTTTTTTTAAATTGCATTTAATATTGTATGTAGCTACAAAGCTTTAACCATTCTTTACACTCACAACACACTACCCTCACTTTTTTCTTAGGTAAATTCCTACCAGTTTCCTATATTTCTCATAGACTGTGTTAGTCTATAATGCAATATTTTACAGGAACGCATATATCGTGTTGTATGAGAAATCGCTGTACTCTACACACACTGGATTAGGTGTAAAAGCATTGGTCTGTTTATTCACAGACAATCTGCAGGAATACAATTTTATCAGAACCAAAACAGAATAAATCCTTGCACAATAGTGCTTACTAAACAAAATAAAGACTGAAGAAGTTTGGCTTTTCCACACAACTGCAAAATTAGAAACAGATTTAAACTTACATGCCTCGAACTTCTAGAGAGAATCAGCTTCAGCACATATTCTGTCTCTTGCATACAGGTTCTAACTAGCAGCAAACATGTTTTTGCATGTACTATAGTGTATAATTCTGCACTTGGCTTAAATGCCATAAATCCCCTCACCTTACCTAGCTATATTACTTCTAACTAGCAGCCCCAGCACTGAGCACATACTATTTCATGAGAGCTAATTCCAATTAAGTAGCTGTAGGTGAGAAAACCTTGGATTGTAGGGAAAATCTGATCTGGATTCATAACCTGTAATTCTCTGCCACATCCAAAATGTGGAGTAGATTGCTGGCCCATAAAACACAATTAATAATATATTTTCAATTACAATTTGTAGGGGGAAATAGATTCAATTATAAACAATCCCTTGAGCTCTGTAACAATATGTAAACACAAACAAAAAGGAGGGTATCTCCAAGAGGTGAAAAACAGGTAGCTGGTGATAAGCACACTTTTGATTGTAGTGTGCTGCAGGAGAGGACCAAAGTACTTGTTACAAGTGTTCAGTGCCAAGGGCTGTACATTTATCAGGCATAACAAAGTTAACGCTCCCCTGGGTGAAATATCAAATGTTCAATTGTGGTGTTGTAACAGTCAATCGATAAGGACTTACCAGGCTCACTCGATCTGATACTGCGGGAAATCCCTCGCATCGAATGCCCTGCCTTCGGCGTGTAACTCTTCCACGCTGCTGTCACTGACGAATGCGTCTGGCATCACTGGGGGCGTGCTGTAGCAGCCGTTAGCCCAACTGGCATAGACGTGGAATGGGCCAACCCCTCTGTCTACGATGCGCCAATCAAAAGGTTTCGGCTCCTATGACGTTACGGGGGTATGTCCAGGCCGCTGTCCACCAATTGACCAAATCCGGTCGATGTTTCCTTCTGATATCTCTGGAACGATGTGTGGGATCCGTGTCCTCTTCCTCGGCTGTGCTCACTCAGTGGGTCAAGAGTCAAATTAGAGCATAGAAATTGGGAGCACCAGTCGGGTTGAGGGATAAAACAACAATTCTTTATTAGTACAAAATTAAAAATAGAATACTCAGTCCATGGAAAGACAAGGAGGTCAGCGTTATAGACAGCTGACGCGTTTCGGCATTGTGCCGCAGTCTAAGCTGACTCACCATGTTGTAAGAACACCTTAAAACACCCTAAGCCGCCTCCTATTGGTTGACCAAAAATTAGCATATGAAATTAGTTAAACACCATATTAAATATGTTTAAATGGTAACTGCATACATGTACATGACCTTTTAACACAATAAAACATTATGAAACATTACTATGTTAATAAACCCAATTGAATAACATCAGTAAAGCATTGTTTTTCATTTTAAGAAATATTGTACATTAACTATGCATTATTTCCACCCGGAGTAATACAAAACTAAATTTGTTTAAATTCAATGCAACTATGGCTGGACAAACCACGTTAGTGGTACTAGTAAACTAAACCAGTCCTTAAATGTTATGTGAGTAATGTTAAATATGATGGAACAGGATATTTAAGTAGTTGAAAACTTAATGTAATGGATACCAGATTTAAAATAGTACTGGAGCAATAGTGCATAATGGGATTTTACTGCCAAAAATTGATTAAATCATAATCCAAATTAAATCCTTCTGGAAATCTAGTTTTCAGTTTAAAGATCCAGAAGACCTCCCTTTTTCCTAGTAGTACCTCTCTGTCACCACCTCTTTTCGGAGGTGAAATCTTTTCTATACAGGACCATCTGAAAGAATTAGCACTCTTGTCGTGTACCTGGGCAAAGTGCTGAACCAACGGAGTGCTGGCAGTACCATATTTAATACTAGAGAGATGCTCTCTTATTCTGGATCTCACTTCATGTGTGGTGAGACCCACGTACTGCCTGTCACAGATGATGCAATTGATCATGTACACGACAAAAGTGGATCGACAATTGAGACATGAACGTCTCTGAAATATCTGACCTGTGGTTGAAGATCTGAATTCGGACCCTAATACCACTTTTTCACATGCCACACAAGAAACATTATGGCATTTATACATCCCCACACTAGACAGCCAGGAGGAATTGCGCTGCACCAACGTTGGCAACTTGGTGGGTGCAACACAATTGCCAATTGTTCTGCTTTTTTATAAGCAAATTTACAATCCTTAGTAGATATATTTGCTAATCCATCATCAGCTCTTAAAATTGGATAATGTTTTCTGATTATATCACAAATTTCCTGAAACTGTTCAGAGTATTAAGTTGTAAAAAGTATATGATCACGTCCAAAACCTTGTTTTTTCCTATTATCTTTCTTTTTAAGCAAATCTGACCTGTTAATTTTGCTTACCGATTTTTTGGCTGATTCTACTACATTATTTTTGTAGCCTCTTTCCTCTAGTCTCCTGCAAAGTTCCCTAGACTCATTCTCAAATTGCATTTCATCTGAGCAATTTTGCTTCAAGCGAATGAGTTGTCCCTTTGCTATACCCTTAAACACGCCCCCCGGATGGCAACTGGAGGCGTGCAGGAGGGTATTCCCGGAGATAGGCTTTCTGTAAACTGTGGTCGAGACTTTTTGTCCATGAGTGCCACTCAATCTCAGATCAAGATAGTTGATACTGTGAGTGTCACATTCAAAAGTGAAGCTGATCCCAAGCTCATTGGCATTGAGGTACTGAATGAACAAATGTATACTCTCATTGTCCCCTTGCCAGATGAACAAGAGATCATCTATAAATCTCTTGTAAACAACTATCTTTGAGCCAAAGGGATTTCCACCCCCAAATATGTGTTCCCGCTCCCACCACCCCATGAAGAGGTTGGCATAGGAGGGGGCAAATATGTAAATACAACATAAATAGACATATAAACACATATATTCACATATATATTCATTTAAGAATAAGGAAGAACAGAGTGGTGCCTCATGTGTGGTATTATCAAGTATATATGGATACAGTAAGCAAAAAGCCAAGTGGGTACTCACGTATTCCTGGAGCACACCAATGTGCTGGTAGGTGCAGGCTGTAGATTTTAACAGGTGTAACAGCTCACCCACAACAAGAAAGCGTTTCTCGGCTTAACACGCCGTCTCCTCAGGCGTGTTAAGCCGAGAAACGCGTTGCAGTTTTAGGGGGATATTAGAATACCCCCTATTTCCACTTTTTTGCATTGTTGTTTTTAATTCTGCTTTTAATAAATATTATACTTTTTGAGTGGACATACCTTACCTACCTGCGACTCTGATCAATATATGGGAGACTAACCATCCAAACCTTTATGCTCTTGAAATACAGCCTATTTGGAGTCCTGCATATGGGGTGAGCTGACATACCTTCTCCCAATCTGCCAGCCTGCTCCTACCAGCACATTAGTGTTCTTAGCCTAAATGTGAGTACCCATTTGGCATTCTACTAAAGCTAATATAATTGAACTGTAAGTGATCTGCACATGTAGTGCCTTTCTTTGTCTTTGCTTTATCCCAGCACTACAGTACACGGAAAATTCTTGTTGTGGGTGAGCTGTTACACCTGTTAAAATCTACAGCCTGCACCTACCAGCACATTGGTGTGCTCCAGAAATACGTGAGTAGCCACTTGGCTTTTTGCTTACTGTATCCATATATACTTGATGATACCACATATGAGGCGCCCCTCTGTTCTTCCTTATTCTTCATAGTTAACCCGGACCAGTCGGTGAGGAGGAGGCAGCCAGCACTTGTTCCTTTGGATCTAAAGAGGACTTTTTGTTGTTTTTTACATTGTTAAAAGTGATAATATATCCATATTATTTTTTTATCTCTTTTTATCTTTGAGATAATTTTGTATATATCATATATATTCCATTTTGGTATCCATATAATAGTTGGGATCTATTGTATATTGTACATATCTACTATATCTGTCTTCTCCCTAGCGCCCCCTCACTGTGACTAGCTCTTATAATATACCTGTATATTCATTTATACACACACACACACACATATATATATATATACATACATACAATAGAGCCCTTTCATCTCAAATATCTTAAATATTAAGAAAATAATTTTTTAACAATTTTAATATTTAATAATGTGTTTAGCTGTGTTTTTACTGTTTAACATTGTTCACCTAGAAGAAAATGTTCTTTTTCTTTTTAAATATTGTTTTTTTTAGCAGTCTATTACTGAGCCCTATGTACCTTTAAACATATGTCAGAGTGACATAGAGAGAGGAGGGCGGGATGGTATATGCTAATAAACTCATCAAGCAGAACGGAACAAAACATGCATTGAGTAGGATCTTTGTCCCAGTGAGGCTTCTGTACCATGAGTACTCTTGTAGGAACACCTAGCTGAGGGACTCCATTGCTATTGCTTTTATTAATAGCATTCTGCAAATAATCTACAATTGAGTTTGAACCACAGATTTCTACACCTAGGACCCAGTCTAATTGGATAACTGAATTGCTGACGCCTTGGGGAGGTATGCTGTTAAAAGTAATGTGTCGTTGATTTACATGGACTACTATTAAGTAGATATGCACTAACTTGTTTTATATCTTGCTAGTAGCTGCCAAAGGAAATTGGCTATAAAACAAGCTTGTTTTATACTCATTTAATGCATTTTTGTGCTCTTCTTTTTTCTTATTTTGTAGATCTGGCTCTCAATTGCTGTTCCAATTCATCAGAAGGTGTTCAATAAGGTTGAGGTCAGGACTCTATGCAGGCCACTAGAGTTCCTCCACACCAAACTTATCAAATCATGTCTTCATGGACCTTCAGCACAGACATGCTGGAACAGGAAAGGGACTTCAGAAAACAGTTGCCACAAAGTTGAAAGCACCCAATTATCTAAAATATAATTTATCCTGTAGCATTAGGATGACCCTTCACTAGAACTAAGACGACTTAGCTTAAACCCTGAAAAACAGCCCCAGACCATTATACCCCCACTCCACCAAACTTTTCAGTAGGTGATGTGCATTCCAATATCTAGCGTTCTCCTGGCATTTGCCACACCCAGATTCTTCCATTGGACTACCAGATGGCGAAGCATGATTCATCACTCCAGAGAAGAAGTTTCCAGTGCTCCACAATCCAGCCGTGGAATGCTTTACACCACTCCATCCAATGCTTGGCATTGCACATGTTTATGTGAGGCTTATGTACAATTGTTTACAAATGATTAGTTTTACTTTTTTATACGGATTAAGGGGTCATGCAAAGTAAGAAGTTCAGTATTAATTTGTGTGAAAGGAAAGGTGTTTAATTCATAGAATAGCAGTGATAAGGACAACAAGTTTCAGCAATACCTGTGATTTGATAATAAGGCTATCCTGAAAGTGAATTAACCTTACACTCCAGAAGAGGGCAGAGTTGATGGGGCTTTTGTTTTTCATAATCTGATAGAATCTGTGTCACTATCTTTATGTTTCTGTGAATGAGTTGGGTCCTCATGGGTGTATCAAATCCAGAAACTCCCTTCTCCCATGCTCCTGCATAGCTCAGACAATACACAGATTATACAGGAAAACGGTAATGTTGAAACAACCCTAAACTACATATGAGCCCCACTAATTCATTAAAACAAACGCATTCTTCTATGACTTTTAAGAATGTATGCATTTTAGAGATATAAGTAAATTATACATGTTGTAACATCAGAATAAATGCCTGTACACCAGAATTTTGATGTCCGATATTCAATATATGGAATTTGAATGATTTACATATAAACATTTTGTAACTACTCTTTCGCCTCCATTCATAGAATCTCTCTGTCCTGGAACTTTGCATATTTATACTAGCAATGCATTTGAAAAACTCTAATTGATTATTTTGTATGACCTCATTATGTCATTCTCTTGCATTTCTGGCTGCGTTGACCTTTGGCTTTGTGACCCTAACTAAATTAGAACTTAAAGCCTTGACCTGATGATTCTATACACCACCTTCTCAGCTTGGTAATAACCTTAGACTAGTGATTTTAGTGATTTTTCACCAAAGGATGTCACATAATTAGGGGTGCTAACTAAAACATTTGGACAACATCATATGTTTCTGCATATAGTTTTTATTATTTTCAGTGAAAGATATCATTGATTTTAAACTCCCTTAAAGGGACAGTCAACCCCAAATATTACTATTACTGAATTAGATTAGTTTATTAACGATTTGTACAGCCAACTATAGCCCAATTCTCATCTTAATAAACTTTGCCAGTAAATACACTTACTAGTTCTCATCTGGCTGTTTTTAAATGTCTGCCTGACCCTCCTTCTCTGACGTCTCCCAAAGCTTCCACTACAGGATCCTGTCGATCCTGTGTGTCCCTATTTCTCCCGCATGCACAATGCGCCGGAAGAGGGGTATGTTACTGTTAAATGTAACAGCCACATATAACCTATTCTCAAATGTCATAATAACGTTACTCCATCTCTGTAGCAACATGCAGACGCTTTATCTGTGCCTCTACCAAACTTCCCTCAGCACTACCCACTCTATTTGTGATTAGCCATTGCTACTATCATAGTTCACGTTTGACTATCAACAAACAAGGTTTTGGGCACTTAGGCTGAAAATATCCCTCTCATAGACCTGATCAATACTATTCAAAAGATTGTCTCTTTATTGTATATCTGGATATACTTCACAGAAGAACGGGCTAAATAACACAATTGTCTCCAAACTTATTTCTGTATGCTGTAAACACAGGAGCGTCTCTTGTCACAATCAGTGTGGTAATTAAATCTGCCTTTAACACATAGTCCCAGGGTACAATTGTCAGGTAAACTATCCCCCAGTACCCTTCTGGCATGTAGAAATATAAATGACAAGGTAATCCTTCTTAACCAATCTCGTCGGTTTCTCAATTCTATTGACGGACCTCCAGACTCCTAAGCGCTTGTCTTCACAAAGCTGCCCGGACATAAGCCATATGATGTCTTCTCTTCATTGGAGCTGGTCCTTGAACTTCCTTAGCATGTCAGTTAACCTGCCCAGAAAGAAAAGTGGCCTCATTTCAATGCCATGTCTATCAAAAGCATATACTCCTTATAGTACGGATCTCTTGCTCTATCTGCAACAAACTCCCCTCTGTCCAGGACCTTTTTAACTCCCACTTAATAATCTCTTGTCCCACACCGAAGTCTAGCTCTCTCCTATAGATCTGATGATCTAAAGCTCTCTGGCCTGGCAAGATTATTAAAGAATGCTTACCAGTACTTCTACTCCCCGGGTGGATTTTCTGTCTGTTTACCAAAGCCAAATCTGTAGGGCCCAATTCTAAAAAGGTCTCTGGGCTGATGAGATTCTATAAGAATGCTCACCAGTCCTTCTATATCCCTGATGGAATTATATAAAGCCACTTTTTACCCTAAAAACAGGATGTCTCGCTAGGGGGCATATACTGCATTTTTGTATGTGGGGACTAGATGCATACATTACAAAAGTGCATAATAAAATTTGTATTTTAATGGGAACCATGGGAGGCCTACCTAAAGCCAAATGCATAAAGTCCTACTCCCTTATGCCCTAGAGGCCCCCTTCCGACTGCCGTATTTCTCCCCCCCTGAAGATGCACCTCGCTATGTGTGACCTGAGGTGCACTTCGCTTTCCGGACGTTTCCCCTTCCCCCCCCCCTCCCTCTTGACGTCCCTACCTCTTTTCCTAACATTCCCCCCCCCCTTCCCTTTGGGAGAGGTGGGTGATGGACTTCGTCAGTATTATCCTCATCCAGACACACCACTCGCCTTAACTATCCTATCTCACTTAGATGTCAGGCTCACTGGGGTTGACGTATGTAACCATACGTTACCTAGAATACAGAATTTAAAAAGAAAAGAAAAACTAAACCTTCCCTCTAGACAAACCACTATTCACCCCCAGGAAAGCGACAATACACAGCCGAAATATGATTACTGGACAAGCTTGACCCCTATATATGAATACTATTGGCCCTCTGCATAACCGCGTGTAATTGCGCTTACAAATATGTCTCATGAAAACTGTGTTGTGGTTTGATCTTGTATGTTTATTTTTCTGTTAATAAAAACTTATTTTAAAAAAAAAAAAAAATTGTATCTTAAAATGAATAATTGAACCATTCACACAAAAATACACACAAAATATTTTTCTTGTTAAAGTGATGGTAAACTGTAGTTAATCAAATTCCATAACCGTAATTTTTGCCATTAAAAAAGTAAATTTTCACTTTTTTTTTTCAATCTATCTGGGAAAAGGGTTAAATCTGAGCCTATAGTAATCCTTCTATGACAGAGTTATCTCCCACTGGGATGAACTCTTTTTTTTATGACAATTCCAATGAACATCCAATCAGTGTGTTGGTCACACGACACTCTTGAATTCCAGACCTTTAAAAGCACTTAGGAAGCCTATGTAGAGTGTGGGTGGACTGTTCTATTTGTCACAGCCCAACCAAAAGAGGAAATTAAAAGAAGAGGGGTGAAGGAATAGAAGATACCAAGTAGGATTATCAATCTTTTATTATAAAATATATATACACTTTTTTTGTAAATAATTATGCGGTTTTGTTTGTACACTAATATATTTTTCATTTCCACATTCTTAAAGTCTGAAATTCACCATCACTTTAAGGTGCATCAAAAATGTAAACAAAATTCTTCACCAAAAATAATATTTTATCAAAAATGTAAACTGTGTATGTAAATTACACAGGAATAAATTATATTAAATGTGCACAGCATAAATAATAATGTCTGATCTGGTGAAGTTTGGATCATCGGACCCTTAGATACAGCCTCTTCAGCTGCTCTTTTTTTTACATGGGACTTCATTTCATCCGTACACCCAGGCCTGGTCACAGGCATCCTTCTCTATTCCTGCTGCACCTTTAAACACATACTCCCTATTTCATCCCTCACATTCTCTCCATTTGAAGTCGTATAGGTTTTGCTTAGTCTCACCAATACCTCTGCAAGTTGCTGTCATTTATCATCCCCCAGAGTCACTCACATGTTTCCTTGATCACTTTGCTTCCTCACTATCGTACTTTCTTCTGTGACACACCTGGTGACTGCAATATTTGTATTCAGAGTCCTAGCTTTGGAGTTTTAAAGGACCACTAAACACAAATTGTAAACTACATGACTTTGAACCTTTGTAGCTGAAAATAATTTTCAATGAAAACTGCAGTTTATTTTATCAAACGAGTATATTGTTTTATGTTTATTCATTTTACGGATTTCCCTGTCCCCCTAGAACAAAAGAATCCTTGGTAACCAATCACAAACTAATATTCAGATATAGCACCAACTCTGTTTGTACATGTGCAGTTGAGAGAGACTGGGGAAGCCTGTATATTGGGGACTGGGGAAGCCTGTCCTTATCTCTTACCTTAAGGTGGTTCAGCACTGAATCAGCTTAGTTACTATTGCAAAGAACACTTCTTCTATCATTACTGTTGATGCAAAACTGATAATCCACCCTTTATAAACATGTGACTGCTGAGAGTCTTAGGGGGGAGGGTGAAGTCAACAAAAGCTTACATATATTGCCTAAAAGTATTAACCCAAACATCCCTTTGAGAAAGTAAAACAAGCACAAATTTAGATGTATTTTACAACAAAACGGCTAGATTACAAGTTTTGCGTTATGGTGCGGTACGGCTATACTGCTGAAAAATTGGCCATTGTGCATGGAATACTTATAAGGGATAGGGGTTAATAGGTTTATTTATTAGTTGCAATGTGGGGGCAGGCGGTTTAGGGGTTAATAGGTTTATTTAGTGTCTGCGAAGTCGAGGAGCCGTGGATTTGGGGTTAATAACTTTTCGCCATAGACATTGTTAAAAAGTGTCAAGTTTAAAGGGATAGTAAACACCAAAAATGTTATCATTTCAAAAGATAGATAATCCCTTTATTTACCATTCCCCAGTTTTGCATAACTAACACTGTTATAGAAATATACTTTTTACCTCTGTAATTACCTTATATCTAAGCTTCTGCTGACTGCCTCCTTATCTCAGATCTTTTGACAGACTTGCATTACAGGCAATTAGTGCTGACTCTTAAATAACTTCACATGCATGAGCACAATGTTATCTATATGAAACACACAAACTAACACCCTCTAACTGTGAAAAACTGTCAAATGCATTCAGATGAGAGGCGACCTTCAAGGCCTTAGAAATTAGCACATTAGCTTACCTAGGTTTAGCTTTCAACTAAGAATAACAAGATAACAAAGCAAATTTGATGATAAAAGTAAATTAGAAAGTGGTTTAAAAATACATTCCCTATCCAAATCATTAAAGTTTTATTTGGACTTTACTATCCATTTAATGGTCCTTTAAAGCTTCTTAAGCTTAATTTCTCCTCTCCTTTGGCCTCTCACATTGGACTTATGATCCCACTCCCAAAGATGGATTTTCAATTAATTTGATCTTCATCCACAATTGTTCTGTCATTCACTTTACTAGTTCCACATGCCCACTCTCCAATCATCATCTTTTACCATATAGCATCACTATATCTAATGCATACCCACCACCTAACCATTCAAATAGACATACACATGCAACTACTCTCTAACTCCTAAAGTCCCCCTTTACTGCTCTGAGGAATCTAACCTACACTCAACACATGCAGAACCGTGGCATACACAGCTGACACATTATATACCCGCACTGCAGAGCTCTACATGTTTATGCTGTGCTCCTAATTCTCTCCAACCCAAACTACTTTTCAACACTCATTCTCTATGTTCTCTAATCCCAGGTGTTTTTTTCCCCTCTTTTAATACCCTCCTGTGCACACCCTCTCCTCCAATTACCACTTCTGTCTCAGCATATGACTTTTCAATGCTTTCAAAAATAAAATTGAATCCATCCAACATGAAATAACCTCCCACTATTACAACAATGTCTACTCCTAACAAATAACCCCAAATAACCAAGCTCAGCCTACCTGAGATAAGATTTCTGCTCTCTTTTCATCTTCCCATCTTGTTCCTATTCCCTCACAATTGCAGCTCTCCTTTCCCCTACATTTACACCTATCCTCACATGAATATTGGAAGCATATGGCATTTTATATACACCTAACATTTTATAGGACAATCTAAGTGTCTATATCCCTTAAACAACACTTATTAAAGGGATAGTCATAGTCAAATTAAACTTTCATGATTCAGATAGCACAAGCAATTTTAAACAACTTTCTAATTTACTCCTATTATCAAATTTTCTTCATTCTTTTAGTATATTTATTTGAAAAAGCAAGAATGTAAGCTTAGGAGCTTTTTGGTTCAGCATCTGGGTAGCAGCTACATTTGGACACCAATCATCAAGAACAAAGAAAAATTGATAATAAGAGTAAATTAGAAAGTTGCTTAAAATTGCATGCTGTATCTGAATCATGAGAGTTTAATTTTGACTAGACTATCCCTTTAATAATTGAACTAAATGTGTCTATATCAATTATTTTACCAAAACTCTGTATATAAATCTCATGTTTGTTATTTTGTATCATCAGTCAGCTAGTGAATATGTTTTAGTGAAAAACTAATGTGTAACATTAAGGCTTCATAAACTAAAGAGCATTTAAATTAATACAAACTGGTTTTGATTAAAATTTTGAATTGTGCCAGGAAACTATTTTTTAGCATAGCACATTTTTCTTACAATATGCTGATTATGACTAATAGGGGGAAATACTCTAAAATATGTTTTAATTCTATTAGTTGTCTTTATTGTGTGAAGAGCTGCCTGCTCAATGGGATAGGCTAAATATACTGCAACTGGTGGCTTTGTGTGGGGTAATTGGCTTATTTAGAATCACCTACAGTAATGGGGAGAGAATAGGTAGATGTCCTGTTCTTGCAGTGTTCTGTGAGGTCAGTGATACTCCACTGCACCTGCTTGCCCTAATGAGATCCTAATGAGCCCCGGGCACCAACAATACATTAACACCAGGTCATTAGTAGTTTAGTGATAACAAAAACAAGACACAGTGATAGTGGGCACACTTCCTGCTATCTGCCTGTGAAATCAATGCATCCCACAAGTCTATTATTCAAATGGCTATGCCTTGGTAAAAGTGAAAATGTATTTTGCAGAGAGATTGTGTTCACCTGAAAAACAGGGTCCCTTTAAGAATAATGGTGCAATAAGGTCTGTTTTTAATTGTTACAGAAAGGAATTACATCGGTTCTGTGACTTACATATAACTGGGACTATATCAGAGGCTTTTAGGAAAAGAAAAAAGAAAAAACAGATTTGCAACAATGTCATTTATACGCGTCAAATAGTTACAAAGCTTAATTTTAGAACAGTCACACAATTATTGTTTTTAAAAAAAAATATTTTATTTTTAATAATTTAGAATCAGTTAAATAATTACTAACATACAAAACAAATATGGTTTGCATTTTGCAGTCACTGCATTTTCGAAATTAATATTTTACTGTTTTTTTTTTAAATAAACACTAAGAAATCTGAATCCATAATGTGCCATTAAAATTAAAAACTGAAATAAATCCGACCAAAACTAGTAACAACAAATAGTTTATTTTAGCACATAAGTGCATGATAATAATCTCTTTTGTTGAGATAAACAGTTAAAATTCCCCACCTAGAGTCATCATTTTGTTTAAATATCAGAAAGAAATGAAATATGTTTTGACATCATATGAGCAGATTTTAGCAAATCCTGGTAAGGGAATCCTGTTTCCTCACTAGTAGTGGTAAAGTTTTCTGTTTGGGGAGAGGAGGGGGTATAACCATTGCCTCTGTCCATGGTCAAAGAAATTCAGCTGTAATCCGCTTTCTCTTTCTCACTTGGTGCCCCATTCATATTCTAATCACACCTCTCCCTTCCCCAAAAACCAGCCACTTTATCATTGCCCAAAGCTAAGCTTTCTCCCACTATTGCATTCAATCTCAAGCCTTAAACTAGATCCCCTAAAAAATGAATAAGAAAAAAAAAAAAAAACTTATTTGCTTTTTATGAAATCGTCTTAACCAAATTGTAAGATCATTTACTGAGCAAATTTGTAATGAACTCAAATTCATTTGGAGGTCCTAACTTTCTTTAGAACCTCTGATTTTTAAAATTTCCCTCTAGAATATTTAGTATCAGCTTGTCCCTACATATTTGAACGTTTTAATTATTTCAAGAATTTCCAGCAATCTGGTTAGACACTTAAACATGAATTCAGAAATATATATATATTTGTTACAAGAAAGTCTAAGAAAGGTTTGTCATTTGTACTTGATATTTGCTGTAGGTGAGCAGCTTGGGTTGTATGTACTGATCCTGTTGAATAGTTAAATGAGAGTGTGCAGGGAAGGAAGGAATGTCTGTGGAAGTTTAAATAATAAAAAGGTTTTATAATAGAAAAGGGGGTCGAAGTGCTGGGATTGCGTAGATCTAAGCCCCCCTTTTTTGAGGAAAGCTTTTCTTATTCAAAACAGCATTACAATAGGCTTCACATAGAGTCTTGCCACATCCCCATCTGACTAACAGCCATTCATCAGGCTGGCTGGCCTATCAATGACATCTCTCCCATCAGGACTCCTATAAAATGATGCTTTTTCCCATGAAATATCCGCAAACATTGTGACGGCTCTGGCTTTGCCCTGTTGGATTACTGTGTCCATTTTTGAGTTCTGTCTCTATTCACTGTGTATATTACTTAGATAGGGGAGTTTCCTATCCCCAGGATTGTGGTTCTTCTTTACTGTTTATGGGAAGAGCATGCATTGTGGGTTACTGGAAGAACCTGACATGGATTCTACAGGTTAGTCCAGCTATCACTTTCTCTGATTTCCTTCTGTTTAATTTAAGTTGTACACAACATTTCCGAGCTCTATGCAATAAATAGTTAATGTTTAGATGTTAAAATATCTGAATTCTATTTTCAAGAAAACATATATCACCAATAAACTTATGTGACTTTTCCCCCAAAAATACTTTCAATATTATAGATATTTGCCACTTGCTATTATTTTAGTCTCAGGATGTCCTTTAAGTAAATTCATTTTATTTCTTGAATTATATTTTTAATTTGGGATTAGATTCTTGAAAATAAACCAAGGGATTAGCTGCACAAAGCTAAAGTTTATTCAGATTTCTGCAGATCAAGCCCAGAACAGGTGGTTGTTTAACTACTTTAGTGTCAGTGAACAAAACTTTTGCAAATCTTTGAACTCTCCTGGGATTTCTGCTTCATTTTCATCTCCACAATCTCTCAAAAATCTTTAAAATGTAACAAATCTAACGTCTTTCCATAGTTTAAATATTTGGTGCAACATTAGTACTTTTCTACTTAACCTCATCAGACTAGCTCATTCAAATCTCTAAATGAAATGTTTTGGAATATATAATAGTCAGTTTTTTCCTTTTAAAAAAGTAAAATATTTTTTTTTAGCAGTAAACTTTGAATTTAATTTTTCATAGTGAAACTCCTTAGTTCTAAAAAAATAATAATTTCATAAGTATCCCGTGTTATTGAAGGTTTTAGCCCTGCTGGAAAACATTTTTACTACTTTTGCATTGTTAGTCACTTTATAGTTTTAAATTTACAAACATTTTTTTTATTCTAAAATAATATTTTCTTGCAATTATAATAGTTTTATCAGATTAACATCCCAGTATTCAAAAACAAGTCTAAAACATATTATCACAAGTATTTATTGAGTAACTAAGTTTCTTTAAGTTGATGTATAATACGTGCTATCCCATAGTCTTGATGAGTATGATGGTATTTTGCCACTACATACACATCATTTATAACTCTATATATTGCTCCCTCAATAAAATAATTTACTTTTATTGTGCTTAACACTTGAGAGTTTATAGTGCAATTAGGATAAAGCGTTGGTTCTCCAGCAAAAGAACTTTAAGGGTCAGTTTTGCTCCCTTTTTCATTTTAGGGCTGCGATTATTAAGATTTAAATCTATGAACTATACATATAATAGAGTCTAAAACCACGTGATGACTATTAGCTTCTGATACAAATATTATTATTATATAGAGTTTTATTGGTAATATAATGGCAACTATTAAAGCCTGGGTTTTTTAAGCGCATTAGAAAAAGGATTACTTCTATGAAGACTATAGTAATACATCTTTAAGATCTACAACAATGTATTGGGAATCATGGGTCTGTGTAAGTCTGAGTTTTTCCTGAAAGGAGATTTAACCTATTAACTTGTTATTCTATATGTATTTATCAGAAAAGAGGTTCAGGGTACAAGTCACAGCTAAATGGGATGTACATTCATAAACTACCTCAACAGCTCGTGTTGGCTGGGAACCAAAATATAGTAATCAGCTTATGTTTCATTTATGTTTTAAGCTACTTCAATTATCTGCAGTAGGCTGGCAAAAAAAGTAAAGGGACAATTTAAATAATGCACTGAAATTAAACAATTATTGTGATATAATTATTGTTCAACTGTAATCTTTGTTTTGATTTAATTATGTATTATATAGTTATTATTTTGGGAAAACTATTGGCTAAATATATAAAGTGTAACTAGGGACTAGGGGTGAGTAGCAACAAGTGGCAGATTAACAATTCGATTAATTATTGTGATCTAAATGAACATTTTTAAAACTTTTTAATGTTTTCTTTACTGTACTAGAAACCCAATGCACTGCATTTGTAATAATCTATATTCTCAGAAGAAATAAACAGATGAAACATTCTATATCTACTTTAGAACATATATTAGATGTATTAATAATTGAAATAAAGTAAAAAATAACATTGTAAAGTTGTATTATTTCTTATTGATTTTAAATAAATTACATGGACTTTTATTTTATAACATTATATTTTACAAACTTGTATTGCAAGTTCTATATTTAAAATTAATCAGTACCTATACATAACTACACATAGCACTGTGAAAAGTTATTATTTTTGCTTGCATTTTTTCATGAAATTTTTATATCTATAAAATGAGTTCAGAGAGCAAACTAGATAGATATACAGCAATATAACTCTTTAGAACAAGGCTTATCATGCCCAGTGTCAATAGTCATTTGCAATATTGTATTGTATTTCTATACACTAACATAAAACAAGACACATTTTCAGCTAAATTATACCTTAATGGTTTAACAACTAGAATAGTGTAATTATTACAGATATGTTTGATAAATGTACACTGATAAATATCATTAGGTATTATCATAATTTATTAGTAAAGCTCTGGTATTTTTTATAGTGCTGAGTATCTGATCAAGGATAAACATTACATACATATTACATATTCATAGTTATACATTACAGATACATTAAACTCAATAATCCAAAGTGGTACACAAAATGGATCTATCAACAAGAGGATGTGCAACCTAAAACAGTTTTTATTTCTACTCATAATTATTATATATGATCAAAAGAATAAGATCTGAATTATATAAAAAAAAAGTTTATGATGGTCTATTTAGGTTTCCAGTCAGTGTCATGTTGAAGCCATGTAGAGTGCATACTTCCAATTGTAGTTTTTGTATATCCTATTGATGGGAACTTTCCTGTATAATATATCCCATATCAAACTTATACTTCAATCTAATGGAGATCACTATACAGTTTTGTATTAGCTCATCACTTGTACTGGGGTTACATATTTGGAAATAATTGTGTATGAAGAAAATATAGAAAAATAAACAGAGACTAAATGCAACATGTGTTAAAATAAATCGAACCAAGATTTACATGTACTCCCAGACATAAACAACAAAATATATGTTTTTTTTAAGGAAGCAACATTTATGGTAAAACAGGATCATTTATTAACACTTAATTGCAATGGAAGACACAATCCATATAAATATTATTACCCTTTTTCAGGAAGGATGTTTATTTGTCTTAGGTACTATAGACCTTTTGGGACACACTTGTATATTTTATGTGACACCCTATATTAGGTTAATTTGCCTTAAGCACACAAGGGCATACATTAATCTAATACAGTGGTATACAAATGAAAATATAGTGAACTACAAAGTTGTTATAGATATTATAACAAAATGTGTGGAAGAAAAAAAACCTTTTGAGAGTTTGCTACAAAATTACCATGAACAATTTGGGATATTATCTAATTCTGTGTGGCACTCATCAGCTGAGAGATAGGCCTGAATGTTATAATCCCTATGGGGAAATGGATTATAACATTCTGGTTAAGTATCTATAGTTTATAGTATTATAGTTATTAGGGAAATATTAATACTCTCAGTGTGTGTTTTAAAGGAATATAGTCTTTCATATATGCATAGTGTATATCAACATGATGCACACTGCATAGTAAAATAACTGCAATAAACTAAAAGTCTTATAGTTTATATGTGCCATTTTGTTGATAAGATTAGTAAAGTTTCTCTGCTATAGAAAATGTACCTACTCATTGACAAGCCTTTTATGTTTATCCTCTGTTATGTGTAATAAGTATGATGTACACATGTCCCTATACTGTTTGAAGTAATTATTATAAGGTATGTAGCAGGGTCAACCAAACAGAACCATAATTATGGTATTATATTCCAGCTTCTATGGAGAAGTAGAAATAAAGAACCATTTCAGGTGTAAAAAGCAGACAAAACATTATGGATATAGATTTCAAATATTTTTATTATGCTTAATTACTTTAAGAAAGAATTTTAGTTTACATTTTAACATAAAGATCATGATGAGTTGAGAGTCATGGAACTATAAAATGCATAAAACAAATCAGTCCCATTTCACTAACTGTAAAACTGCAGCCATATATATGTAAGCGGCTGACTGTGGCGAGGAGTAACTTTGGAAGAGGCTGATAAAGTTTGCTAGGGTCAGTTTCCATAGCAATTAGTCCTTGCCCTGTTGTCATGGACACCACAGTAGAGGAAACAGATCTGTGACTACAAAATATTATGAGTTAGCAGTTTTGTGTTAAAGAACACCAGGCGAGCCGTGTCTTTGAGAAATCACGAGCCAACAAAAGGCACTGAGCGTTGAGGAAGCTGCTTACTATTGAGCATGCGTTGCCTGTATACAATGTAGGAGTCCTGTGTGCTGCTCATGAGATTCTGTTCTGAAAACAATCCATAATCACTGGCTCACAATCCTTATTTAAAAAAACAAAAACATAGGCCCAAGTTTTTTCATTGGGACACTCTTACTTTTCTGTCCCTATTTTCAACATTTATTATTTTTCTTCTGTCAACCACAATGTTTCTGTTTCTTCACTTTCTTTAATGGGATATGAACCCCTATTTCTTTTTTTCATGTTTTAGGTACAATGTATGATATTAAACAACTTTTTTGCTTTGTTCTCTTTGTATCATTTGTTGAAAAGAATACATAGGTAGCCACAGGAACAGCAAGGCAGTACTGAGAGCTAGCACATATATGCCTCCTGTTATTGGGTTTAACAGTTCTGTTCAGCTAGCTCCCAGTAGTGCATTGCTGTTCCTTTAACAAAAGATGCCAAGAGAATGAAGCAAATTTGATCATAGAAGTTAATTGATAAGTTGTTTAAAATGGTATTCCCTATCTGAACCATGAAAGAAAAATGTTGCATTTCATGTCCCTTTAAATAGCAATATAGGGAATCGAGGATATGCCAGATATGCTTGCCTTACTGTATGTTGATGTTATCAAGATTACTTTTGAACCCTTTTTGTATTGTATATGATCAAAAACCTTCTTATAACAACAATAAAAAATATTTAAACATAAATAGCAATATAGAAGTTCTATCTAAAGTGTGAATAAACCACTCTGGAGAGATACTTATGATGAACTCTGCTCATTTATCTGTTTGTTCATCTTAATGTTTTAAGTTCAAAACAAATTTGTAAAATTATATTAAATATTAGATTTAGGGGGTGACATGTATGAAGTTTCTGCAAATACTAAACATCTAAAATTAAACATAATAAAGGAACATGAAATCAAATTTAAACTGTCATGGTTCAGCTATTACATAATTTAAGGAAGTTTTGAAAGCACTTATATTATCAAAATATTTTTTTTTCTTTTTGTATCTTTTGTTTAAAAACATACCAAGATTGGCTTAAGAGCAGCAATGCACATTAGTAACTAGCTGGTGATTGGTAGCTACACACATATGTCTCTTGTTATTGGTTCAACTCCCAGGAGTGTATTATCGCTCTGGAGCTGCAGGGGTTAAACACATGGTCATATACAAGCAATATTGCAAGAATAAAATGCTCTAACATTTTGCAATTGTATGTCTTTAAAGTATACATTACCTTAGATGGTATTAAAATATATGTATTATTCTCTCTCTCTCTATCTGTCTGCCTGTCTCTCTCTCTCTCTCTCTCTCTCTCTCTCTCTCTCTGCCTGTCTCTCTCTCTCTGTCTGCCTGTCTCTCTCTCTCTCTGTCTGCCTCTCTCTCTCTCTCTCTCTCTCTCTCTCTGTTTAACTTCTGTTGCATTTGTACATTACTTTACATGCATATCTGTATTATTGCATAATTTTGTTCATATTCATCTGTCATGTTACAGAATATATCTGCAGTACTTTCTAAACAATACAGCAATATCTGCTTTATAGCCGCAGGATATTTGTCATCTTTGTAAATCCAATAATAATACACAAGATGTGTTTTGTGCTTACATGCTAATGCTGTTTATCTTTACTTGTTGAATTCAGCATGTTGGATTACTAGTTTTATGTATTTGCCCCCCCCCCCCCTGAATATGAGGCTACATGCATCTTCTCTGTGTATTTATAATTGTTGGCTATTTAAATGACATCTTTCAGTGCACTTACCACAACTCAAAATCTAAGAAACACAGAGAAGGGTTACATAAAGGACTAACAAATTGTAATCAAGAAGAATATAACAATGAATCAAATAGAAAATGAGATTTAATAGTAGTGGGAGTCCAGAAATACAGTATGAAATGCAGAATTAATGGGAAAGACAACACCCCCCTAGGAGTATTAGCACTACTGATGTTTGTTTTTTGACTGACAGACACCATATAAATAAAGTCTAAAAACATCACTGAATCTGATATTTATTTTAAATCTAGCCATGTAACACTTTCCCGCTGCCTAGTTAGTTCATATCTGCTTGGTAGTAGTACTGTTGGAGAGCACCATCGTTTATATTTACCAATATAAAAAGTAGAGTTTATACTGCAATATATAGATTTACTAGTATAATATACTAGCAGAGGTGGGGAGACTCTTAATTAACAATAGGGAAAACAATGGATTTTAAATTTTGTATTATAAGTACAAATTTTACCGAGTTTTTTTTTATTTGCAGCGTAGTTTTATTACCATTTGTGCTGTCTGTGCACCTTAAAGCCTTTAAGTGCGGATGACAACACGTAGTTGCCATCCACACTATATGGGCTAGATTTATTAACACTGAGGTGTACAGGGGCGCGTATACGCACCCCTGTATGCCTCAGCTCGCCTGTGGCGGGGCGAAATTACCCGCAGGTATTCGTCATTGCACACAAGCGCAATTTTGCGCTCGCGTGCAATCCCGCCCCCTGCCCGCGCACAGCCAATCACGCGCGGGCAGGAGCTGTCAATCTCCTCGGTCGGACTCGACCGAGGAGATTGAATTTTGCCACAATAGAGGTGGCGTAGATGTTAGGGAAGCAGCGGTCTGGTGACCGCTGCTTGATAAATCACGGTGAGCAAGTTCTTGAGAGAACTTGCTGCCGTAGAGGCTTGATAAATCGAGCCCATATATGTCTTTAGTGTAGATGATGACCACCTGCTGTTACCGAGGGGGAGTTTTAGGAGCTTATCGCTTCCACCTTCTACACTAACCACCTCATACAAGGTAACCATGTGGCTAGCGTCACCTGGGGAATCCTGGGATGTCAGTGACGTTACCACGTGTGGGCATGGTGACGTAACCAGCCCCATAGACCCTGAAGTACAGGCAGCAGCTAGGAGAGGTAAACATTCAACCCCTCGATCTCAGCTCCCTTAAACCCTAGAAACACCCACAGTTTAAAAGGCAATTGCCTGCTCTGTCAAAAGATGTATGTCTTGGGTATGTTAAACTAAAAGTTTATTTAATAAAAAAGTGACACACATATTTCAATACCCATTATTATAACAGGCTATCAATGACTCCTTGTCATAAATCCCATCAGCTCATCTTCAAAATAAAGTCCCACTCCCTATATAAATTTTAATCGACAGGTGATCACTGTAGTAATAGTGATACCTTGTGTAAATAAATGTGCATTCATTTGAGTAGTGGCTCATAGGAGCCCCTACCTGCAAATCAGTGTTATATAGATGTACCCAAAGTCCCTGCTTTATATGAGGATAACCCCTTATTGCTTGTCTATAGAGATTAGGGAAAAAAACAAAAAAACATTATTTGTAACTTTGATTGACCTCCAAGACCCCTTGTTTTAAAGTTTAGAAGCTCTTATTTTTTTAAAAAAAAAAAAAAGTCCCTACATAAGTTTTAATTGCCATGTGTCACTTTGGTAATGGTGATAACTTGGCATGAATAAATATCCATTTATTTTAGTATAGTCTCATGGGAGCCCCTATGTGAATATCAAAGTTATATAATCATAACCTAAGGTTAATTTATATGAGGACAACCCCTTCTTCTTTTAAAGGGACAATCCACTTGATTTTTTTTATTGTTTAAAAAGATAGGTAGCACCTTTACTACTCATTATTTAGCTTTGCACAACCAACATTGTTATTTTAATATACTTTAAAATCTCTAAACCTCTAAATATCTGCCTGTTTCTAAGCCCTTACAGGCCGCCTCTTATCTCAGTGCATTTTATTAGCTTTTCACAGCCAGACAGTGCTAGTTCATGTGTCTCATATAGAAAACATTGTGTTCACTCCCGTGGAGTTATGCATGAACCACTACTAATTGGCTAAAATGCAAGTTTGTAAAAAGCACTGAAATAAGGAAACAGTCTGCAAAGGCGTAGATACAAAGTAATCAGTGTTGGTTATGTAAAGTTGGAGAATGGGTAAAAAAGGGATAATTTGAATCTGCTGTGTCTGTTGAAAAAAACAATATAAAATATGTGTGTGTTGCTCACTGCAAAATAGCCTATAGCATGTGAGAAACATCTAAAGACTCCAACACAGCTCAGCACAAGGGTGGAAGTCAGCAGTGAAGGGGTTATTATTTTTTTCCTGCATACTTTTAAAGCCAAATTTTCCATGATATAAGATTTTTACCAAATAGCCTATAGCATGTGAGAAACATTTAAAGACTCCAACACAGCTCAGCACAAGGGTGGAAGTCAGCAGTGAAGGGGTTATTTTTTTCCCTGCATACTTTTAAAGCCAAATTTTCCATGATATAAGATTTTTGCCAAACAGTTTTGTTACATTTTTAATTTGATTAAACAATACAATATTTTTACTGCATATTTTAATTACAATGTTATTCGTTTTATCGTTTTTTTAAATTACAATTTGTGTGAGCCCTTATTGTAATGTGTGCATCGCCGTCTTATACTTAATAGAAGGTAACACCTCTTTGTGAGACACACTGACCTCAAGGTAAAAACTGCCTTTTAGGGAATTAGGACAGGGGCTTCATAGTGCTGGCAGGATTTCTTAGAAAATCTCATAAGCCCAGAAATCTTTAGGCCATTGGGCCCTTAGTTTCAATAAAGTTATGGGTGCCTTCATGTAGCAGCCTAGCCTTTCCTAAGTTTAAAGGCTTATCTTCTTTCCTCTGTTGGGGTTAGTTTAAGGGATGAGAAAAGTACTTCCTGTGGAATAAAAATATGTTAAATCCAAGTAAACACAAAAAAGACTGTGTCTAAAAACAAAAAACTCACTTGTTTTCTTTTAAAATGAGCACTTTTCTTAAAGCCACTGCCTTCAGTGAGATAATAGAGCTATCATTAAAAAAACTTAAAGGGACACTAAACTCAATTTTTTTTCTTTCATGATTTAGATAGAACATGCAATTTTAAGCAACTTTCTAATTTACTCCTATTATCATTTTTTTTCCGTTCTCTTGGTATCTTTATTTGAAAGAGTAGGAATGAAAGCTTTGGAGCTGGCCCAATTTTGGTTCAACTACTGAGTTGCGCTTGCTGATTGGATGGCTAAATGTAGCCACCAATCAGCAAGCGCTATCCAGGGTACTGAACCAAAAATGGGCCAGCTCCAAAGCTTTCATTACTACTATTTCAAATTAAGATACCAAGAGAACGAAGAAGTTGCATGCTCTATCTGAATCATGAAAACAAAACAATTTGGGTTTAGTATCCCTTTAAGTACTAGATTCACATGTTTTTTCCAGTATAATCCCTCTACAGAGCATGGGTACGAAACTGACTGAAGCTAGGACAGGTGTCTTTTAGCATCCACTTCAAAGGAAAACTTTTCCTTTGCCTTCCTGTATAGACCACAGCCCCCTTGTGGGGCTATGTTTGAAAGTAATAGACCCTGAACACATGACGTTTAAAAAAAAACGGGCGCGTGCACGGGGCGGGAGCGGGAGGGAACCGCTACACTACAGAAAAATAAAAGTGGTAAAAGTTAAAAATAAAATGTTTGCAAATATAGAAATAAACATCTAAGGGATCAAGACGTGGTGGGGGGTTGGTCTTGGGGGGGGGGAAGCTACACTACAGAAAAGGGCATTTTTGTTTAAAAAAAAAAAGGCACATTTGTTGCTAAACTGGGTACTGGCAGACAGCTGCCAGTACCCAAGATGGCGCCCATTAAGGCAGAGGGGGAGGGTTAGAGAGCTGTTTGGTGGGGGATCAGTGAGGTTGGGGACTAAGGGGGGATCCTACACAGCAGCATATGTAAATATGCCAAAAAAAAACCAAAAAAAGCCCAAATATAGCTTTTATTTTAGTACTGGCAGAGTTTCTGCCAGTACTTAAGATGGCGGGGACAATTGTGGGGTGGGGGAGGGAAGAGAGCTGTTTGGGAGGGATCAGGGGGTCTCATGTTTCAGGTGGGAGGCTGAGCTCTACACTAAAGCTAAAATTAACCCTGCAAGCTACATAATTAACCCCTTCACTGCTAGCCATAATACACGTGTGAAATGCAGCGGCATTTGGCGGCCTTCTTATTACCAAAAATCAACCCCAAAGCCATATATGTCTGCTATTTCTGAACAAAGGGGATCCCAGAGAAGCATTTACAACCATTTGTGCCATAATTGCACAAGCTGTTTGTAAATGATTTCAGTGAGAAACCTAAAATTGTGAAAAATTTAACGTTTTTTTTAATTTGATCGCATTTGGCGGTGAAATGGTGGCATGAAATATACCAAAATTGGCCTAGATCAATACTTGGGGTTGTCTACTACACTACACTAAAGCTAAAAGTATCCCTAAAAGCTCCCTACATGTTCCATAATTAACCCCTTCACTGCTGGGCATAATACACGTGTAGTGCGCAGTGGCATTTAGCAGCCTTCTAATTACTAAAAAGCAACGCCAAAGCCATATATGTCTGCTATTTCTGAACAAAGGGGATCCCAGAGAAGCATTTACAACCATTTAAGCCATAATTGCATAAGCTGTTTGTAAATAATTTCAGTGAGAAACCAAAAGTTTGTGAAAAAATTAGTAAAAAAGTGAACAATTTTTTGTATTTAATCGCATTTGGCGGTGAAATGGTGGCATGAAATATACCAAAATGGGCCTAGATCAATACTTTGGGATGTCTACTAAAAAAAAATATATACATGTCAATGGATATTCAGAGATTCCTGAAAGATATTAGTGTTCTAATGTAACTAGCGCTAATTTTGAAAAATAATGGTTTGGAAATAGCAAAGTGCTATTTGTATTTATGGCCCTATAACTTACAAAAAAAGCAAAGAACATGTAAACATTGGGTATTTCTAAACTCAGGACAAAATTTAGAAACTATTTAGCACAGTGTTTTTTGGTGGTTGTAGACAGATGTAACAGATTTTGGGGGTCAACGTTAGAAAAAGTGTGTTTTTTTTTCAATTTTTTCCTCATATTTTATAATTTTTTTTATAGTAAATTATAAGATATGATGAAAATAATGGTATCTTTAGAAAGTCCATTTAATGACGAGAAAAACGGTATATAATATGTGTGGGTACAGTAAATGAGTAAGAGGAAAATTACAGCTAAACACAAACACCGCAGAAATGTAAAAATAGCCTTGGTCCCAAACGGACAGAAAATGGAAAAGTGCTGTGGTCATTAAGGGGTTAACAGTTTCTATGTCCCTACCCAATGTAGTTTCTGATAAGCTGTAAAACATTTGCTGAGTTTCAAAAGACTAACATTTTCTGAAGCCTTTTATAACTGACAATTATTCACAAACACATGAAACACACACACCTGTATTATGCTGGAATACAAAAATAGTGTAACTAAAATAAAATAATATAAAGTTTACTGTGATATTACATTATACATGAAATAAAAATAAAATTAAATTAAAAGTGATTTTCAAATGTAACATTGTTATATTTTTAATACATTATAATCCTTTTTTTTAATTGAATTTAATACATGTATTGTCAGAATGTATCTGTAATTATTGCAGGAGGATGTTTACATTTTATTAATAGTATTTAATTAGTTTGCATTTTCCTTACTTCCATATCAATCTAAAACAGTTCTGGAATGGAAAAAATGACCCCCCCCCCCAAATCTCTATAAGACATTTTCACTAAAATATTCCTAAACATTTGGTTGATTAATTTAGTCAGAATCCTTACTTATCATAGTGATCTAATTTGAATGTAACATGCATATAAATAAAAAGGTTAAAATGTGAAAAAGTAATAGAATAATATGTAAACTATAATCAATTTAAATCAACATGGTTACACTAATAACAATTGCACTTAGTTATATAAATGACCTGGACACAATATTATTGTTTATGGTAATATTACTTTAACTTTGATATTTAGCTAATAACAATAATTTAGACTGATATATTATTGAATCAGCACTTTAAATGACTTTAACATCATCAAATAATTTATTAAATATACTTAATGCCATTTTTTCTAGAATTTAAAAATAATACTTGCTGCAACTGTCACTATCAATACGTAAATCTATTTTATATGAATGGCGTATATATATATATATATATATATATATATATATATATATATATATATATATATATTTTATACAAATTATAGGAACACTAAACCCAACATTTTTCTTTCATGATTCAGGTAGAGAATACATTTTTAAACAAAATTCCAATTATCTAATTTGCCTCATTCTTTAGATATCCTTTGTTGAAGAAATAGCAATGCACATGTGTGAGCCAATCACACGAGGAATCTGTGTGCAGTCACCAATCAGCAGCTTCTGAGCCCATCTAGATATGTTTTTCAGCAAAAGATATCAAGAGAATGAAGCAAATTAGTCAATAGAAGTAAATTAAAAAGTTGTTTAAAATTGCACGCTCTATTTACATCATGAAAGAAAAATTTGGGTTTGCGTCCCTTTAAATAGATATACTGAAATCTCCTGAAAATATTTATTTACATACAACATCAGTATAAAAATCAAACTATGGTGTAAAATATTGATATTGAAATTTGTTTACATTCTATTTATCTTGTGGCATTATGGTTAAAGGGACAGTGTACTCCAGAATTGTTATTGTTTAAAAAGATAGATAAACCCTTTATTACTCATTCCCTAGTTTTGCACAGCCAACATGGTTATATTAATATACCTTTAACCTCTTTGATTACCTTGTATCCAGGCCTCTTTTTACAGCCCCCTGATCACACGGCTATTTATGTATTATCTATTGACCTGTATTTTAGCCAATTAGTGCAGTGTCATCCACAACTCCACAGACATGAGCATGATGTTATCTATATGTCCCACATGAATTAGCAGTCTCTTGTTGTGAAAAACTAATAAAAAAACATGTTATAAGAGGCTGTCAGTAGTGGCTTAAAAACAGGAGAAATTTAGAGGTTTAAATTTTATAAAGTATATTAATATAACAATTTCATTGTACAAAGCTGGGTAATGGGTAGTAAAGGCATTATGTATCTTTTTGAACAATACCAATTTTAGTGTTGACTGTCCCTTTAAATCTGTACATTTGGATGGGAGAGGTTTATGCTTTAAATAGCCATAATAGTTGGTACTTACGTTCAGACAAGTAGGACATTCTGGTTAGTAAATAACATCTACATTTATGTTTCCGCTGTATGTTAAATGGGGATAGCTGGAATACTTCCTTTTTTGTTGTTGTTGTGGATTGTTAAAATTATATAACACATGAAACAAATAAATCAGGTAGATAATTTATATTTTATGCCAATGAGAGGGCATGAGAATGAATGCCTCATTTAAAAAGGGTGTCTTATGCCCCTACGTGGGGTTTATGGAAGGAAATATGTGGAAGAGGCTTTTTCTACTTTCCTAGTGTAGTAGTTCTGGTGATCACTGTTACTGTGGTTATGACCTGTATGTTAGAGAGGCATGTGACCAATTATTCAAAAGAGGGAGTTCACCTATGTCAAGTGAAGGATTTCATACCCCTCTCAGTAATGGATGGGCTTCAGAATTGGGTCCTCCTCACTTATAAAACATTTCACTGATGTCTATGACTGCAGTTAATCTCAATATCATCATCTCTTTAAAATTAGGGTATTATATCTATCTATGTAGTATTGGGGATTAGAAGATGAGGTAACTAGTACAAAAGGGTGACACACTGTCTTGCCCCTCACAGAAGAGGGCATTTGTAGTTTGAATGTATGTAAGATGTAGTATAACTTGTTTGGTCCAAGAATCTGATAGCTCGCTTTATCAGTTAGTTTTATAGAATAGCTCCTTTACCTTCATATTGGCATCTGAAATAGCTGATTTTGCCTGTGGTATCTCTACCTATACTTAAAAGGTTCTCTACCTAAGTATTAGCTATAGAAAAGCTGTATAAACATAGCCAGAAGAAGAAATTACACTCCCAATGGGGGTAAGGAGAGATAAGTAACTAAATGTTAATTTTCAATTGTTCTCTCCAAAGGGCCAATTCTATAAAATTTGCAAGTCTAGACATGGTTTTCAACACCAAATCACAGGGGCAGCCCTCATGGAATTCTATAAAAAAAATGGTCTGTAAATGCATGTGGCAAGATGTCTCCTATATTAATAATGAGAGCTCTCTGCAAGATAAAATTTCACAATGGAGGAAGAAGTACAGAGGGGGACACCAGCATGTTTTAAAATTTGAATATTACGCTTAATACAAATCATATTATGCTGTTTTCAATGCACTGTACCTTAAATTTGCTGTAAGTTTCATATGCATAGGTTTTCCTTTCAGAATAATTAGTGTTTTGAGTATTTTGGTAAAAACTCACCCCTTTTTAACTGTCGAGAAGTGAGATCTGTAGAGCAAAAATGTTTATAAAATTACGCTAAAGGTTTGAGAGAAAATTTCATATTTTGTGTGAATAGTTTAATTATATATTTTTTATGATTTTACTCTCCTTCCCATATGAAAATTCAGTAGTCACCCCTTAGCAAGACACCCTATTTTCAGGGTAAAAACTGGCTTTATATATTTCCACCAGGGATAGAGAAGGACTGGTGAGCATTCTTATAGAATCTCATCTGCCCAGAGACCTTTTTAGAATTGGGCCCCATGGATTTGGCTTTGGTAAACAGACAGAAATATTATAAAGAAGAGTGTGTGTACAAAAAGTAATCAAATAAACAGATCTGATTTCACTGCAAGCTCAACCCATTTTAATGGGCTGTGGTTTCAAGAACAAACCAAGCTATTTCATTTACAAAAAATAAACCTAAAGAAGCAATTTCCTATACATTTTATACTCTGCGGCTGATATGACAAGTCATTGTAAACACATTAAGGGAAAAGCTTTTACAGTACACTGTCCCTTTAATTTAAAATGTCCTTTATTAATTCCCTAGTGCATAAAGTGCTGGTAGTTAACAACAGACAGAGATCTCTTAGATCATGATATCACAATCAGCACCACTTTAAAGTAAAAAAAATATGCCAATTCAATAGAATTAACTGTATTGTCATTATTTATGTTCTCACTCACAAATAATCTAATAAAATGTTCATATTGCTTAGGTCATCTTTTCCTCTTATAATCTAAGAAACCCATAAAATTGTGTTTTTCCCCCACTTCCTCCCAAGAGACTGAAGTGCAACCATCCGGCTAGATTACGAGTTGTGCGTTAAGGTAAAAAAACAGCGTTAACAGGTCCTAACGCTGCTTTTTTACACCCGCTGCTATTACGAGTCTTGCAGGTTTAGGGGCACCACACATTTCTTTGACCTTACCGCAAACCGACTTACGTAAACTTTGTAAACCCATTTTTCTATGGGACTTCCATAGCGCCGGTATTACGAGTCTGTCCTGGGAGGCCAAAAAGTGAGCGGTACACCCTCTACCTCCAAGATCCCTAACGCATTCTAAAGTCAGTAGTTATGAGTTTTACACTACAATGCCGTAGCATAAAACTCATAACTAAAGTGCTAAGAAGTACACTAACACCCATACACTACCAATTAACCCCTAAATTGAGGCCCTCCCGCATCGCAAACACTATAATAAAATTATTAACCCCTAATCTGGCGCTTCGGACATCGCAGCCACTATAATAAACATATTAACCCCTAAACCGCTGCACTCCCGCCACGCAAACAATAGTTAAATATTATTAACCCCTAATCTGCTGTCCCTAACATCGCCGCTACCGACATTATATTTATTAACCCCTAATCTGCTGCCCCCATCGTCACCACCACTATATTACATTTATTAACCCCTAAACCTAAGTCTAACCCTAGCACCCCCTAATTGAAATATAATATAAATAAATCTAAATAAAATTACTATCATTAACTAAATTATTCCTATTTAAAACTAAATACTTACCTATAAAATAAACCCTAAGCTAGCTACAATATAACTAATAGTTACATTGTAGCTATCTTAGGGTTTATTTTTATTTTACAGGCAAATTTGTATTTATTTTAATGAGGTAGAATAGCTACTACCTAGCTAAAATAAATACAAATTTACCTGTAAAATAAAACCTAACCTAAGTTACAATAACACCTAACACTACACTATAATTAAATCAATTCCCTAAATTAAATACAATTAAATAAATTAAATTAGCTAAATCACAAAAAAACTCACTAAATTACAGAAAATAAAAAACAAATTACAGATATTTAAACTAATTACACCTAATCTAATAGCCCTATCAAAATAAAAAAGCCCCCAAAATAAAAACAACCCTAACCTACAATAAACTACAAATAGCCCTTAAAAGGGCCTTTTGCGGGGCATTGCCCCAAAGAAATCAGCTCTTTTTCCCGTAAAAAAAAATACAAACACCCCCCCAACAGTAAAACCCACCACCCACACAACCAACCTCCCAAATAAAATACTAACTAAAAAATCCTAAGCTCCCCATTGCCCTGAAAAGGGCATTTGGATGGGCATTGCCCTTAAAAGGGCATTTAGCTCTATTGCGGCCCAAAGTCCATAATCTAAAAAATAAACCCACCCAATACACCCTTAAAAAAATCCTAACACTAACCCCCGAAGATTCACTTACCGGGAGAAGTCTTCATCCAAGCGGCAAGATGTCCTCAACGAATCCGGCAGAAGTGGTCCTCCAGACGGTCAGAAGTGGTCCTCCAGATGGGCAGAAGTCTTCATCCAGATGGCATCTTCTATCTTCATCCTTCTGGTGCGGAGCGGGTCCATCTTCAAGACATCCGATGCGGAGCATCCTCTTCAAACGACGGCTTCTTCAGAATGAATATCACTTTAAGTGACGTCATACAAGATGGCGTCCCTTAGATTCCGATTGGCTGATAGAATTCTATCAGCCAATCGGAATTAAGGTAGAAAAAATCCTATTGGCTGATGCAATCAGCCAATAGGATTGAGCTGGCATTCTATTGGCTGTTCCAATCAGCCAATAGAATGCAAGCTCAATCCTATTGGCTGATTGGATCAGCCAATAGGATTGAAGTTCAATCCTATTGGCTGATTGCATCAGCCAATAGGATTTTTTTAACCTTAATTCCGATTGGCTGATAGAATTCTATCAGCCAATTGGAATCTAAGGGATGCCATCTTGGATGACGTCACTTAAAGTGATATTCATTCCAAAGAAGCCGTTGTTTGAAGAGGATGCTCTGCGTCGGATGTCTTGAAGATGGACCCGCTCCTCGCCGGAAGGATGAAGATAGAAGATGCGGTCTGGATGAAGACTTCTGCCCATCTGGAGGACCAATTCTGCCCGTCTGGAGGACCACTTCTGCCGGCTTCGTTGAGGACATCTTGCCGCTTGGATGAAGACTTCTCCCGGTAAGTGAATCTTCGGGGGTTAGTGTTAGGATTTTTTTAAGGGTGTATAGGGTGGGTTTATTTTTTAGATTAGGGACTTTGGGCCGCAATAGAGCAAAATGCCCTTTTAAAGGCAATGCCCATCCAAATGCCCTTTTCAGGGCAATGGGGAGCTTAGGTTTTTTTAGTTAGTATTTTATTTGGGGGGTTGGTTGTGTGGGTGGTGGGTTTTACTGTTGGGGGGGTGTTTGTATTTTTTTTACAGGAAAAAAGAGCTGATTTCTTTGGGGCAATGCCCTGCAAAAGGCCCTTTTAAGGGCTATTGGTAGTTTAGTTTAGGCTAGGGTTTTTTTTTTATTTTGGGGGGGCTTTTTTATTTTGATAGGGCTATTAGATTAGGTATTATTAGTTTAAAGATCTTGTAATTTGTTTTTTATTTTCTGTAATTTAGTGGGTTTTTTTGTGATTTAGGTAATTTAATTTAATTTATTTAATTTAGGGAATTGATTTAATTATAGTGTAGTGTTAGGTGTTATTGTAACTTAGGTTAGGTTTTATTTTACAGGTAAATTTGTATTTATTTTAGCTAGGTAGTTATTAAATAGTTAATAACTATTTAATAACTAATCTACCTAGTTAAAATAAATACAAACTTGCCTGTAAAATAAAAATAAACCCTTAGATAGCTACAATGTAACTATTCGTTATATTGTAGCTAGCTTAGGGTTTATTTTATAGGTAAGTATTTAGTTTTAAATAGGAATAATTTAGGTAATGATAGGAATTTTATTTATTTTATATTTATTATTTTTTATGATTTATTTAAATTATATTTAAGTTAGGGGGTGTTAGGGTTAGACTTAGATTTAGGGGTTAATAAATTTAATACAACGGCGACGTTGGGGGCGGCAGATTAGCGGTTAATAAGTGTAGATAGGTTGCGGCGACATTGGGGGCGGCAAATTAGGGGGTTAATAAATATAATGTAGGTGTCCGCGATGTTGGGGGCAGCAGCTTAGTTGTTCATAAGTATGATGTAGGTGGCGGCGATGTCCGGAGCGGCAGATTAGAGGTTAATAAATATAATGCAGGTGTCGGCGATATTGGGGGCGGCAGATTAGGGGTTAAAAAGTGTAAGGTTAGGGGTGTTTAGACTCAGGGTTTATGTTAGGGTGTTAGGTGTAAACATAAAATGTGTTTCCCCATAGGAATCAATGGGGCTGCGTTACTGAGATTTACACTGCTTTTTGGCAGGTGTTAGACTTTTTCTCAGCCGGCTCTCCTCATTGATTCCTATGGGGAAATCGTGCATGAGCACATACAACCAGCTCTCCGCTGAAGTAAGCAGCGCTGGTATTGAAGTGCGGTAAGGAGCTCAATTTTGCTCTACGCTCACTTCTTGCCTTTTAACGCCAGGTTTGTAAAAACCTGTAATACCAGCACTGCAGGTAAGTGAGCGGTGAGAAAAAACTGCTCGTTAGCACTGCACAGCTCTTAACGCAAAACTCGTAATCTGGCCGATCATATTTACTTATTGATGAAATTAACTGGTCCTGCGACACTCTACACAGTGGTTGCTTAAATCCAAACACAAGCTTATTAACCTCTGTCAATAAACACACGCAGCAAAGAAGCTAGGAACACAAATTACACCACGCATTAAACAGTTTGAGATTGTAATATAAAATGGCTAACTATGGGTTAGATTACGAGTGAAGTGCAAATTAACACTTTCACTTGAGTGTTAATTGTGCTAGAAGTAAGATTTTTGCACTCGTCGGGTTGCACTTGTATTATGAGTTAAAATATTGCATGCACGTTCATGTATTCCCCCATAGAAGTCAATAGAGAAAAAAAAGTGGAAAATAACACTAACACCCCACTCTCACGCAAACACGATTGCATATTCTCATTTGCATTGACCCAACATGAAAATATGAATATTTTGTATTCCAATGTTCTGCACATATGTTCATAAATACATATTTCTACATATATCTAATGTTTTTTGGCACAATTTATATCTATCTATATATATATATATATTTATATACATATATATATATATATATTTATATAGATGATTATATATAGGTATAGCTATATACAGATATATATATAGGAATATCTATTTAAAAATACACATATATATATATATATATATATATATATATATATGTCTAAATATGTATAGATGTGTATTTATGTGTTTATATGTGTATATATGTCTGTAAATACATATACACACATATAAATACATATGTACACATATATAGACATCTTTAGACATGTACAGTATATATGTATGTGTTTCAATGTTAAACCCTGCCTGCCTTTTTTTTCTAACACCCGAGATCTCATATCTTTAAGCCCTTATAACTTTTCTGTGCAATATTGTTTGTGAATAATTTTTATTAGAAAGTGTTATTACGAGTGTAACTGTACTTTGTAATGAATTTTTGATGTGTTTTGTGCAAATATTATGTTTTTCAAAACAGTTAACCAGAGCTCTGAAGTCGCGGTAATGATTTTGGCATAAATCTTTCAACTCGTAATATGCCCGAAAAGCAATAAACCACTTATCGCTCGGGCGCAAATGTTTACACTCCACTAGTAATCTAGCCCAATATGTAGTAAACACAATCGCCTTTTCCTGTAATTAAAATTTCTTTATCATTGGTATATTCCACACAGCCATTGTTTGCACATTTTAATATCCCTAACTGTCCTCAGCATAATAGACTGGATAACAGAAACCTAAGTTTCAGCATACCAATGTCCATTAATTTATAGAAACTAAAACCTTACACTTATTTCCCTTAAACTACCTTTGCTTTGTAAAACCTTTTAACTTATGCTAACAAAATAACAGCATTAAAGGCATTAAAACCTTTTTTGTAACGCAGTGCTTAATTGCGATAGATATATAGTTGGATTGATTGACAGATGATAGATAGATAGACGGATGGATAGCTAGATAGAGAGATAGATTGATGGATGGCTAGATAGATAGATAGACGGATGGATGGATGGATAGATAGATACATAGATACATAGATGATAGATAGATAGATAGATAGACGGATGGATGGATAGATAGATAAATAGATAGATAAATAGATAGATGGATGGATAGATAGATAGAGAGAGAGATAGATAGATAGATAGATAGATAGATAGATAGATAGATAGATAGATAGATAGATAGATAGATAGAGAGAGAGAGAGAGAGAGAGAGAGAGATAGATTGATGGATGGCTAGATAGATAGATAGATAGATAGATGATAGATAGATAGATAAATAAATAGATAGATGATATATAGATGATAGATAGATAGATAGATAGATAGACAAATAAATAGATGGATAGATAGAAAGATAGATAGATAAATTATTAGATAGATAGATGATAGATAGATAGATAGATAGATAGATAGATAGATAGATAGATAGGTAGATAGATAGATAGATAAATAAATAGATTGATGATAGATTGATAGATAGATAGATAGATAGATAGATAGATAGATAGATAGATAAATAGATTGATAGATAGATAGATAGATAGATGATAGATAAATAGATGGATATATCTGCTGTGTTAAATTATATCTCCACTCGCTGGGCTTTTGCAAACAATCCTTATTTGTGTCACAGCTCTTTTGAATATTGTTGCTTGACCTGAATTGCTACACTGCTGCAAGTTACTGTAATCAGCATTTCTACATGACATGTTATATGTGTGCTGGATGGCTGCATGTTGCGGTGTCAGTTGACTGTAACTATGTATATAAAGTTTGTATTATACAGATGTGCTGCTACATGTCACTGTACATTGATTGCTGTTGTATCACATTACTAATTACACTGCAGTCTTGTTTACAATAATGTTGCATATGTATAGTTTACTCCTCATATGATTGTGAGGCATTGCTGCAGGTTTCCTTCAGTATGTTTACTTGATGCACATTACTGCATATTTTGTTTGATGCACTTTTATCTTGTATACAGCATGCCCCTTTTATCTGCTTTCTTTTTATTGCTGAATGTTTCTGTAAAGCTATGCCTGCTATGGGACGACATATTGCTTGCATGTCTATTCTGCTGCTGCCTAGATGAATGACACCTATATATGTTGGTTGTACTATATCTTATCCATCCCTTATGCTATAGATCTCTATTGTATTGCCGTTCTAATGTATTTTATTATTTTACAGATGCTAGTATGTATACATATTGCCTACATATGCTGTGTTGTAGTGCCACAATGCTGTATTGCTGCACTAATGTATTATATTATTTTACAGATGCTAGTATGTATACATATTGCCTACATATGCTTGTGTTGCAGTGCCACAGTGCTGTATTGCTGCACTAATGTATTATATTATTTTACAGATGCTAGTATGTATACATATTGCCTACATATGCTTGTGTTGCAGTGCCACAGTGCTGTATTGCTGCACTAATGTATTATATTATTTTACAGATGCTAGTATGTATACATATTGCCTACATATGCTTGTGTTTGCAGTGCCACAGTGCTGTATTGCTGCACTAATGTATTATATTATTTTACAGATGCTAGTATGTATACATATTGCCTACATATGCTTGTGTTGCAGTGCCACAGTACTGTATTGCTGCACTAATGTATTATATTATTTTACAGATGCTAGTATGTATACATATTGCCTACATATGCTTGTGTTGCAGTGCCACAGTGCTGTATTGCTGCACTAATGTATTATATTATTTTACAGATGCTAGTATGTATACATATTGCCTACATATGCTTTTGTTGCAGTGCCACAGTGCTGTATTGCTGCACTAATGTATTATATTATTTTACAGATGCTAGTATGTATACATATTGCCTACATATGCTTGTGTTGCAGTGCCACAGTGCTGTATTGCTGCACTAATGTATTATATTATTTTACAGATGATAGTTTGTATACATATTGCCCACATATGCTGTGTTGCAGTGCCACAGTGTTGTATTGCTGCACTAATGTATTATATTATTTTACAGATGCTAGTATGTATACATATTGCCTACATATGCTTGTGTTGCAGTGCCACAGTGTTGTATTGCTGCACTAATGTATTATATTATTTTACAGATGCTAATATGTATACATATTGCCTACATATGCTTGTGTTGCAGTGCCACAGTGCTGTATTGCTGCACTAATGTATTATATTATTTTACAGATGCTAGTATGTATACGTATTGCCTACATATGCTTGTGTTGCAGTGCCACAGTGCTGTATTGCTGCACTAATGTATTATATTATTTTACAGATGCTAGTATGTATACATATTGCCTACATATGCTTGTGTTGCAGTGCCACAGTGCTGTATTGCTGCACTAATGTATTATATTATTTTACAGATGCTAGTATGTATACATATTGCCTACATATGCTTGTGTTGCAGTGCCACAGTGCTGTATTGCTGCACTTTTGTATTTTATTATTTTACAGATGTTAGTTTGTATACGTATTGCCTACATATGCTTGTGTTTGCAGTGCCACAGTGCTGTATTGCTGCACTTATGTATTATATTATTTTACAGATGCTAGTATGTATACATATTGCCTACATATGCTTGTGTTTGCAGTGCCACAGTGCTGTATTGCTGCACTTATGTATTATATTATTTTACAGATGCTAGTATGTATACATATTGCCTACATATGCTTGTGTTGCAGTGCCACAGTGCTGTATTGCTGCACTAATGTATTATATTATTTTACAGATGCTAGTATGTATACATATTGCCTACATATGCTTGTGTTGCAGTGCCACAGTGCTGTATTGCTGCACTAATGTATTATATTATTTTACAGATGCTAGTATGTATACATATTGCCTACATATGCTTTTGTTGCAGTGCCACAGTGCTGTATTGCTGCACTAATGTATTATATTATTTTACAGATGCTAGTATGTATACATATTGCCCACATATGCTTGTGTTGCAGTGCCACAGTGCTGTATTGCTGCACTAATGTATTATATTATTTTACAGATAATAGTTTGTATACATATTGCCCACATATGCTTGTGTTGCAGTGCCACAGTGCTGTATTGCTGCACTAATGTATTATATTATTTTACAGATGCTAGTATGTATACATATTGCCTACATATGCTTGTGTTGCAGTGCCACAGTGCTGTATTGCTGCACTAATGTATTATATTATTTTACAGATGCTAGTATGTATACATATTGCCCACATATGCTTGTGTTGCAGTGCCACAGTACTGTATTGCTGCACTAATGTATTATATTATTTTACAGATGCTAGTATGTATACATATTGCCCACACATGCTTGTGTTGCAGTGCCACAGTGCTGTATTGCTGCACTAATGTATTATATTATTTTACAGATGATAGTTTGTATACATATTGCCCACATATGCTGTGTTGCAGTGCCACAGTGTTGTATTGCTGCACTAATGTATTATATTATTTTACAGATGCTAGTATGTATACATATTGCCTACATATGCTTGTGTTGCAGTGCCACAGTGTTGTATTGCTGCACTAATGTATTATATTATTTTACAGATGCTAGTATGTATACATATTGCCTACATATGCTTGTGTTGCAGTGCCACAGTGCTGTATTGCTGCACTAATGTATTATATTATTTTACAGATGCTAATATGTATACATATTGCCTACATATGCTGTGTTGTAGTGCCACAATGCTGTATTGCTGCACTAATGTATTATATTATTTTACAGATGCTAGTATGTATACATATTGCCTACATATGCTTGTGTTGCAGTGCCACAGTGCTGTATTGCTGCACTAATGTATTATATTATTTTACAGATGCTAGTATGTATACATATTGCCTACATATGCTTGTGTTGCAGTGCCACAGTGCTGTATTGCTGCACTAATGTATTATATTATTTTACAGATGCTAGTATGTATACATATTGCCTACATATGCTTGTGTTGCAGTGCCACAGTGCTGTATTGCTGCACTTTTGTATTTTATTATTTTACAGATGTTAGTTTGTATACGTATTGCCTACATATGCTTGTGTTTGCAGTGCCACAGTGCTGTATTGCTGCACTTATGTATTATATTATTTTACAGATGCTAGTATGTATACATATTGCCTACATATGCTTGTGTTGCAGTGCCACAGTGCTGTATTGCTGCACTAATGTATTATATTATTTTACAGATGCTAGTATGTATACATATTGCCTACATATGCTTGTGTTGCAGTGCCACAGTACTGTATTGCTGCACTAATGTATTATATTATTTTACAGATGCTAGTATGTATACATATTGCCTACATATGCTTTTGTTGCAGTGCCACAGTGCTGTATTGCTGCACTAATGTATTATATTATTTTACAGATGCTAGTATGTATACATATTGCCTACATATGCTTTTGTTGCAGTGCCACAGTGCTGTATTGCTGCACTAATGTATTATATTATTTTACAGATGTTAGTTTGTATACGTATTGCCTACATATGCTTGTGTTTGCAGTGCCACAGTGCTGTATTGCTGCACTAATGTATTATATTATTTTACAGATGCTAGTATGTATACATATTGCCTACATATGCTGTGTTGCAGTGCCACAATGGTGTATTGCTGCACTAATGTATTATATTATTTTACAGATGCTAGTATGTATACATATTGCCTACATATGCTTGTGTTGCAGTGCCACAGTACTGTATTGCTGCACTAATGTATTATATTATTTTACAGATGCTAGTATGTATACATATTGCCTACATATGCTTGTGTTGCAGTGCCACAGTACTGTATTGCTGCACTAATGTATTATATTATTTTACAGATGCTAGTATGTATACATATTGCCTACATATGCTTGTGTTGCAGTGCCACAGTGCTGTATTGCTGCACTAATGTATTATATTATTTTACAGATGCTAGTATGTATACGTATTGCCTACATATGCTTGTGTTGCAGTGCCACAGTGCTGTATTGCTGCACTAATGTATTATATTATTTTACAGATGATAGTAGGTATACATATTGCCCACATATGCTTGTGTTGCAGTGCCACAGTGCTGTATTGCTGCATGGGGCCTGATGATTTAAACTTCTCCGCTCTGGCGAGATGATCTAATATGTCTCGTTAGTACCACAAGGTCCTTTAAAGACTTTTAAAAAGGCTATGTTTTTCTTGAGAGTTGTTTATCTCTCTATGCAGAGTTCTTAATGTGAAGGGGAGACACCTACATTGCAATATAATGCTCAAAAAAGCCCTCAAAGATTTGGCGAGATTTCTCTCCATGCCAGCGAGTGTTTGATCATCAGGCCCTTACTCATGCATGAAATACACAACTGTATGTGCCTTATGTGTTACAGATTAATGCATCTTATTGCAGATCTATTTGTATTGCTGCCTGTAAATTGCATCTGCTGAAACTTCTGTACTGTTGTTTTTATCCTATAAGACCCTCAGTATGTGTTGCATTGCTCTGTGCCTCTGTGTGCCTTTTAATAGTATATAGTATTGCATGTTACTTTAAATGATACGTTTTTATTGTTGTCTGTCACTGTTCATCAGCTTGTGGTATTACAGAAGGTTGTGTGCAACTGCTTGTGTTGTATACTTGTATCTCAGTTTGTTAAATAATTAAAGTAGAGTTGCATAATCAACAAATACACAATAAAAAGAAGATCCAATAACACTTAGAGCTGATTATCAAAAATGCTCCAGAATGGAGAAAAGTCATGAAATATATATATAGGTTTCACCTTAACATCCAGAACTCTGAATAGCAAGATAAGCATCTCACAAGCTAAAATTTGCATTTTTAAAATTCTTTGAGAAACCTCTCAGCACTGATGAGACTTCTTAGATCATATAGATTAAGATGAGAGATTTAGATCATTAAACCCTTAGGGCCTGATAATCTAGACGTCTCTGTGCTGGTGAAATTATCTAATAAGTCTCGTCAGTACCACAAGGTCCCTCAAAGACTTTTAAAAAGGCATTTTTGTTTCTTGAGAGTTGTATATGCAGCATTCTGGATGTGAATTAGACACCTCATTGCAAAATAATGCTCCAAAAAGCACCAAATAAATTCTCTCCATGCCTGTAAGTTTTTGATTATCACAGGCCCATAGTTTTAATTAGTCTTAATTTCATATGAGTAGAAGTTTTTTTTTCTGACAATTTTCAAAGTTAATTCAATTTCTCCTGCCCCCTGTATTATGTGAGATCCATCAGCCTATCAAAAAAGCATAAATGTTTATACTGTGAACTCTTGCACATGCTCAGTAGCTGGTGCCTCAGAAAGTGTGCATATATAAAGACTGTAAATATTGGAAATAAATTTAAACTTTTTTTTAAATTGCATGCTGTATCTGAATCATAAAAATGTAATTTTGACTTTAGTGTCTCTTTAATGTATATACAGTAACTACAGCCCTCTTTATCAAGTGAAGGGGCAACCTAATCCCTAATCCTAGCCCTAAACCTAACTTGTGACTTTGTAGCTAGTGCCATTTGGTAGTATTGGGATCATTACCCATAACATTTATACCCAGACACATTTCAGGCTGTGACATTGTGGAACTGCAGTCTAATTTCTGGTGACATTATTTCTAATACATCGGAACCAATAGTATTTCAACTGAGGCGTGTTAAGAGGGAAATGATAGCTACTATATATAATATTGTTTATTATGTACTGGTTATCTTTGTAAAATATTAATGTGACCCCTTATTGGAAAGAGAAGAATCTCCTCTTTTAACTGTGGGGTCATTTGACTGTCTAATCAATAAAAGGTCAGCGTGAAAATGGCAGATTTCTAACATGGTTCAGTTATAAATGTGGAGGGCCCTGAAACTGTGCCTCTCCTCTTTCAAATGAGGGTCACATGACCCTCTAGATGTCATATGATCAATAAAAAAAATGATGAATATTAATCCACTAGGCAATAAGCTCAGAAAAAATCAAATGGATTGGTCAAGCAACTAGCACCACCCTTTCTAAGTAAACAAGAGATAGTTGAGACCTCACATTCTAAGGAGCAGATACTATTTCATCAAACAATGGTTAATTCACATGGCCTTCTAGATATTATGAGTAAAAGTACCGATTACTTTTCTTGCTAGATACTTGCTTTGGAGATAAAAATCAGAAGTATTAGTTAAAACTTAAATATATATTTGCTTTTCTACAAAAATATTATTATTGGCAAAACATTTTTGCCCTCCCCCTCATATATAATTCTGCAGACACATTATAGTCTATGGTAGTTTCCTAGTATTTTGTGATTCTTTTTGTTATTAAATATGCATGTTAGCCCATCAGTTAGTTTTATAATAATGAAAATGCTTTTGTATAATTAAGATGGAGAATTTATTCATGATTAGTCATTCTAAACTATTTCAGCACAGGTTGGCCCAGTATTCATAACGTAGTGATCCCTGTATTGTATGAGACTTTCTGATATCAATTGTTTGTGATGCATAATTCAGGAGAGATTCGGCTTTTGAATATGAGCCATTGTGTCTCCTAATAATGTATTATTACAAGCATATTTATAACTGGGATTTTTTTGTCTGTAAAATTAAAGCTCTTAAGGAAAGTATTAAAACTAACAGCATAAATAATTCAAATTAATCTTTTACCAGACGGGGCTTATGCTGAATGATACATAAAGTATATATATATATGTATGTAAGTGTATGTAACATACTGTAATATGGCCATTAACTGGGAGTTTAAAAATGTAGAGGTCAGTATTGTCCTAAGAAAATTCTGCTTAGTATTTTATAAATATTGTTTGTCTTTCAGACGGTTATGGTTATGCTTATTCTTATTAAATTAATATCAAACCATCAGTAAATTGTTTTTATTTTTTTTTATTTTATTTCTTTCATTGGAAAGGGCATGTTAAAATGTATTAGATATTTTTTTAATTGTTTGTATTTCCTATGATGAAATGGATCAATTTGTTTTTATGCTAGTGAGCCATATCACTCGCCACCGGTAAACTTTTTGCAGTTGCCGTTATCAGCTGATAAATAACATCCTCATAGACCAGTTCTGCACAGACAGGAACTTCCTTTCAGTTAAAAAAACAGCTTTACATGTTTTCATTGAAAAACATTTTAAGATATTTAAAGGACCTCTCAATGCAGTAGAATTGCATATTCAATAGGTACACAATAAAAAGACAATAATTTAATACCTACTCTGAATTTCAAATCAGCAGGAATTTTTTTTTTCTGACAAATGTATTTTTTCTCCCATTGTCCGGCCCCCTGTATCATGTGACAGACATCAGCCAATCACAGACTAGTATACATATACCCTGTGAGCTTGTGCACATGCTCAGTAGGATTTGTTCTCCAGAAAGTATGTATATAATAAGATTGTGCAAAATTTGATAATGGAAGTAAATTGGAAAGTGTCTTAAAACTGCATGTTCTATCCGAAACATAAAAGCTTATTTTGACTTGAGTGTTCCTTTAAGTAAAGCTCTTTCAACTGCATTATTTTCATTTGGGGTTCAATGTCCCTTTAAGCATAACTTACAATATGCAGTATTGCATTGTTCATTTTGACAGCTTTTCTTGGGTGCAGTCTGCAGTATGGTGTTGTACATAGTGGTTGCTTCAATCAGTACCTGATATCATTTACATTTAGTTCTTACTGGCCAAAGCAGGTAAAAGATAAACATTCTCCAGTGGGCGTATCCCTGTAGTGCTCTGATACTGTAATACATACACATTTTGTTAATAAAATGAGAGTTTTAAAAACAGGTAGAACATGAATTTTAGCTTTAACAATACAGTGCTTAGATGTTCATCTTATGCATATGAAGTAGATTGTTAAGGTACATGAAACACTAGGGTGACCATATTGCCACTTTAAAAAGGGACACATATGAAAAATACATATGTCAGGGCTGTTTTCAGGGCTGTTTAAAGAAATGTTTTGTATAAGAACCCTGACATATGTATTTTTCATATGTGTCCCATTTTAATGCGGTAATATAGTTACCCTATCAAAACACAAAATGTTTCTTTCATGATTTAGACCACCCAATTATAAACAACCTTCCAATTTGCTTCTATAATCAAATAATTCTTATTCTCTTGGATTCCTTTGTTTGAGTAGCATCAATGTATTACTGGGAGCCCACAATGAGCACATTGGGGGAGCCAATAACAAGAGGCATATACTGTATGTCCAGTCATCAATCAGTAGCTAGCTCCCAGTGGTGTATTTGAGCTCCTGAGCCTACCTAGGTATGCTTTTCAAAGAATACCAAGATAACTAAGCAAACTAGATAACAGAAGTAAACTGTTAAACTGTTTAAAATTAAATGCTCTATCTGAACTATGAATTTTGAATTCACTGTCCACTTAATGTCCCTTTTAAATGGGTAGCTTACATTCTAGTTGTAACAGCAAAACTAGTTTCAAGTATCTCTACACTCTCTCTCTAAACTACAGGTAAAGTTGCTCATTTGAGCAGTCTTTATTAAAGGAAATTTTCCATTATGTTTTCTCCTGCATGTATAAAGAATTTTCCTATAGTGCAACATTGTTATAGTTTGTATTTCAGGTTTTTTTGTAGTTAAATATTTTTTATTGAGTGTTTCAAAAATTCCAATATGTACATTAACAGGAAAAGAAAACCCAATAGGTACATGTAGGTACATGTCAACAAGTTTAACAGTGAAAAATAAAGAGGCCACTCAAGTGGAGTCCAATTTCAAATACGAATTTATGTTTCTGGGTAGGTGTCAATGAAATCCATTTTGGAGTGATGAAGCAACGGATGGCAACCAATGATGAAATAGGGTTATACAGAAACAATGATGGCAGTACATTGAGTGGTCTCTTACTGTAGTAAACATAATGATATCAATAGGAATGAGAAAGTTAATGGAGTGCAAGGGAGAAAAGAACAGAGACGGGAGGGTGAGGTGCTATGGGGAGGGGGGGGGGACTACTGTGGAAATGATATGTGATGTATATTATATGATAAAGAATGTCCGACTATTAAGGGTGAGTAGTGGTATTTAACTTATATTCCTCTTTTCCCAAATAAAGATTATGTCTATAATGAAGTCTGACTTGCCCTGATAGCTATAATGAATTTTCTCTAGGGAAAGAACATAATCAACCTCTAGTATTCATATTTAGGGTGTAGGGGTTTGTTGTTTTTTTTCAGAGTCTAGGAATTAAACGTTTAGCACAGTCTATCATGCATTGAAGTAGTTTCTTTTGGTACAGACAAGGTATTTTTGAGAGGTCGTTTAGAAAGATTTGCCCCTTTTATTTTCGATAACTGTCGAAAAACCCGCCATCCACATCAGAAAGAATCCTAATATTGAAGGTATGGAATTTGGCCCTATCAACCAAAAATGTCTCTTATACGCGGACAACATTATCTTTACGTTACGTTCACCACGCACCTCCATACCTTCTCTACTAAAAGAATTCAAGGCTTTTAAAGTAATCTCAAACTTGTCCATAAAAATGGATAAATCTGTCCTACTTCCCATTAATTTGCCCGCGGATTAAGTCACTTATCTGACACAACACACTAAATTTACTATAGATGAATCCCTACGCTACCTAGTCATCAATATCAGCCCCTCACTGACAGATCTATATGAGCATAATTATCTATGTCTACAAAATGAAACCCATATACTTCTCGAATCATGGCATAGACAGAATCACCGGTCCTGGCTGGGCCGAACAAATGCAGTAAAAATGTCCATACTCCCAAAATATCTGTACTTACAGTATTTCAAGTTCTACCCCTCGACTCACCAACCCACTATTTACCATCACAACAAAAACTAATATAAACCTTTCTGTGGTCTCATCAAAAACCGAGGGTATGTAAGAAAACTCTGTATCTTAGGGGTGAGGACAGTGGACTGGGAGTACCCAACCTCACAAATTAATATAGAGCAGTTCACTTAGCATGTGTAGGGGCTTGGAAGTTGGAACCACTCTCTACCCTCTAAACCATGGGTCCAGCTAGAAGCTTCCCTCCTTACAGCGCCTAACATAAATGAGGTGTGCTGGATTCCCAGAAAACATAGACCTCCTTCTTGTGAGTCCAACTACTATATATCATCCACCCTTAAGGTCTGGGACAAAGCCATTAAACTCTATAGAAATCTTTCCAATCCTATCTCTCCCCTAACCCTTATATTAAACAATTACTCATTTATCCAACCTGAATTAATACACACATTCCACTTAACGGATCGACCTACTCCCTCACCAGTTTCCCATCTATTCAAAGACAGGCAATTCAGAACCCAAGCCGACTTAAGACAAATTTTGGCCCGCATTTCCACAAGTGGTTTGCTTATTTCCAAATTCATCACGCACTTCTTTCTAACCCCCAAAAACCTGATTTTACAAGATCCCTTACTCCATTCTAACTACTATGTACCTCCTCAGCACTTTGCAAATCACATATCTCCATGATCGACAAACTTCTTAAAGCTCCCCCCTTGCCTCTCATACCTTCATACACAGCCAAATGGGAAAGGGAACTAAACACACCTCTTACACAACAGAAAGGGCACAATATCTTTATAATGACCAAATCTTCAAAATCACCTACAATCACGGAACTTAACTACAAAGTACTTCTTCAGTGGTACCTATCACTTCAGAGACTCCGTAGCATCTTTCCAAGCCCTTCCTCCCAATGCTGGAGACATTGTGGAGACATTGGCTCATTCTCACACATCTTCTGGTACTGCCCCCACCTTAAAAACTATTGGGACACCATCAATACCTATATCAATTCCATTCTGGACACCACCATACTCCTAAACCCAGCGAAAGTGGACAACGCTGGCGAGTGACGTTTGATATCTGAAATTTGTGAGATGAGGTGTTGTTTGCTCGCACCAATACCGACGGGTTAGTATAAAGGGCTTTAATTCTCTTAATTAGTGTCAGGGAAAAGCCAAATTTTGACAGGGTCAACCACATAAATTCCCAGTCAACCCTGTCAAAAGCCTTCTCTGCATCCGTAGAGAGCATGATAACTGGGAGTTTGCTGGTAGTAGCTGCAAGGAGAGTTTGGAGAACACAAATAGAATTGTCTTTAGCTTCTCTGCCTGGAATGAAGCCTACCTGATCTGTATGGATTAGGTTTGGTAAAACGTTGTTAAGGCGTGTGGCTAAGAGTTTGAAGTACAGCTTAACATCTATGTTTATCAGAGAGATGGGTTGGTAATTTTTAACTTGGTCGGTCGGGGGATTTGCCGGTTTTGGGGATTACTGTAATTGATGCTTCTAATAGGTGTTGTTAGAATGTACCCAATTGGTCTATTGATTGATAGAGTTCAAGGAGATGAGGGCTAATTAGGGAGGCGAAGAGGCAAAAGTATTTTGGGGTGAAACCGTCGGGGCCTGGGGCTTTACCTTGCGGAATATCTTTTATAGCGGCTAGGATTTCTTGTATATGGAAGGGCTGGTCAATGGAGGAAGAGTCCTCAGCCGATAAGGACGGGAGCTCAAGCTGATCTAGGTAATTATTAATTAGCTGTGTTTTAGTAATAGGATCTGGGGATTGTATGTTATAAAGGGAATAGTATTTAGCAAAATTGTTAACAATTAATGTCATTTCAGTGAGCATTTGACCTGAGGAGTCTGTTATTCTTTTAATAAAAGTCTTGAACCTCTTTTTTCTAGGGATCTGGCTAACATACATCCCGTTTTGTTACTTTCTGTAAAGAATTGAGCCCGCGATGTGAGGGAGCATAGGTGTGCGCATTTTGTGAGATATTTGTTCATGTCATCTCTGGCCTGTTGGAGGTCAGAGTAAAGTTGGCTGGACCAGGGATTGTTTTTATGGGTTTGTTCTGCTTGCGTCAGTTTTGTTGTGAGGGTGTTGTAGTAGGTTGGTCTCTGTTGGTGTTGTTTTTAGTATGTTTTATTATATTGCCCCTAATAAAGCACGTATAGGCTTCCCAGTTATTGGTGGCAGACGTGTTAGAGGGCCTATTTTTTTCCCCCAGTAATATCAGTTATTATTAGTGGGTCAGAGAAAATAAGGTAATTTAGTTTCCAATTTGGTCGATGTAGAGGTTTTCGGGGACCATTGGAAAGAATTGATTACTGTGCTGTGGTCAGACCATGCTGTGTGGCTGATTCTAGAATCTTCAAGAGAAGCTAGAGTGGACTGGTCACATAGGATATAATCCAAACGAGTGTATGTTTGTCAGGGATGGGAGAAAAAGGAATAGTCTTTGGTGGTCGTATGGGTGATTCTCCAGGTGTTAAAGAGTGGAAGGGATTGTAATGCTAACCAATTTGCTGTGGAGGTGTCTAAGTTTGGATTAAGAGGAAAATTTAGGTCTCCTCCTAGAAAAATTGGACCTTTAGCTAAGTCGACTATCTGCTTAAGGGTTTTGTGAAAAAAGGAGGGTGTATGATGATTGAGTGCATATTGATTGGCTACTGTGAGAGGCCTGCCATATAGCAAACCTACTAAAACCAATATTCTGCCCTCAGTATCCGAGTATTTTTGTAGGAATTCAAACGGAGTTCCTTTCTTAAAGGAAATACTAACACCATTTTTCCTGTTGGAGCCTAAGCAGAGAAAATGCTGGTTGTAATGGAATGTCAGGAGTTTGGGTTCTTTGGACCTTTTAAAATGGGTTTCCTGAAAAAAGAGGATATCTATTTGTTTCTTATAGATGTCGTGAAAGGCAATTGATCGTTTTTATGGGGAGAGAAATCCTTTGACATTCTGTGTGGCTATTTTAAAACTGTTGGTGGGTGCTGGATTTGTCATGAGGTGATCTTATGAGGTGTATAATAATAAGGTGATATTAGGGAGTATTGAAGTGGTAAATTTAGATGGACTAAGTTGAGTAGGCTAAGGTGTCAATAGTCTGTTTCCCAAAGAGGAAAGGAGAGGGGAAATAGGAGAGAGGGAGTTGGTGGTCCTGAGGAGAGGTCGGAGGAAGAAGCGGGGCTAGGTATTTGAGATAAAGTTAGTTATCAATGGATGAGGTGTAAGTGAGAGGGAGAAGGGAAGAGGGTAAAACTGAGGAAAAAGAAGTTAGGAAGTCAAACGTTGTGAGCGGGGGCTAAGCACGGTTTGAGAGAGCCCGCCACTGACTAATCTAAACAAAACATTGGAACAAATAAGAACATATTACTCAATTCAATTCAAAAAAGTCAAAATTATATTTGTAATAACAATTACATGGAGTAACAAGTAAAACTGGAACTTTTTGACAGTTATGTAAGAACTGGGGTGCAAACATGATAAGGACTAGTGTATACTCACTAGCAAACATTTTTCATGGTGTATAAGTACATAAGGCAACTGCAATTAAAAGTTATAACAGAGTCTATAGACTAAAAAGTGAGGAAAAGGGGGGCGGAGCTAGCCGCCAAAGCAACTAGAAGCACACTCTAACAGCTCCTGGCTTTAATAGAGAATAAAGGGGTTTTTTTCTGATCAGAAAAGCCTATAACTAGTGATGGACGCACTCTGAACCCCTGCCTAAGAGACTGACACATAGATTTGGAGAAGATCCGGGAGATTTTCCGTAACCCATTGCCGGAGTGGCCTGTTGAGGCCTAGCTGCTAAGAGGTGCAGAGATGAAGGATTTCCGCATGGCTCTCCTAGCCCTTTTTGAAGAATATGACCGGAACCTCAAAAACAGACTGGACCGGCTTATCTCGGCTGCTGCGTGTCAGGAAGAGACTGAAGGTGGCACTGAAACTCGTGTAGAAATGGCCGCACCCATGACTGCCTCCCAGGGGACTGCTACCCGACATTTACTTTCGGAGATAACCTACTCTCTGGAGGCCGCCCCAACTCGTGGAAGCGGTGATCACTCACCATATCCCTCTGTCCTGGACGGTGCGGTCGATGCTTACAGCGCATACAAAACGCATACGCACCTGCAGGAGGGATCAGCTGTGGGGAGAGCTGGAGACGGGCCCGCTGAGATAAGTGAAGAAGAGGTGACAGTTATGTCCGGTCAGGAGAACGCAACCCTAGAGGTAGATTACCTTGCTGGGTGGGCTTTTTCCTCCCGCTGTCTGGACCTGCAGGATAGTCGCTCTGCCACATACAAGTTTGTGCCTTTTTCTCACAGTCTTAGTGACTTTGGCTGTATCGTCAGGAAGGTTGGAGTTGGGTGATACATTTTATAGAGACAACAGATGACAAAAGCTTTTGGCGGCAGTTCCATCTTGCATACCTTCTATAGCCGCAATAAAGCTTAGTGCTTGGACACATTAACTTTCTATATAGCAGCTGAGAATAATGATTCTGCACTCATGAAGAATGATTTCGGAAACTGTGCAGACTGAGTAACCTACCCCTCCTGCTGTTAATATCCTTCGTAGAACACATAGAGATTTTATGACAATAGTTGTAACTGCTTACCTTTATCTTTTTATTATCGTTAATACAACTGATATATACTTTGCACTGCCTATGGCCCTGCAGATCAAAAGTCGTAATTGGGTGACAACCTTATAGTGGTAGTGGATATTATATGTTTTGATCTGCAGCACCATCTCACATATCCTATATGTTTCCAATTAAGTTCGGTGCATAGACTCTTTAAATGACTCATTATGGTTGAAATCAAGGTCTCTACACTTATGACGAATAATGCCTGAATCTGAGATGATTGTGTAACTGACTCCTCCTGTTGTATATAACTTGTGAAGAGCTAATGGAGACTTGAGGGTTATAGCCGTAAATGTTTAGAGCTTGACAAGGAGTATATGCGGAACTGAATGTTATGTGAGTGCTACTTATGCAATACCACTCCAGTGTTCATTTAAGCTGATAAATAAGTATTTTAAGTAAGGCCCTTGATATTTAGACTCATTATGTATCCGTTAATGCCTCAACCTGGTTAACTATCTCCTGTAAATAGATATTCACTAAATGTAACATTCCTAGAGCCCTTATTATATGTTTTGTGGGACTCTTTTTCTTATATATATGTATTGAGTCAAAAGTATGGTAGTTCCCTACTGATAATACACGATGTGAGGAATAGAACATTTACGCCAAATATAACTTAAGCTTCATAGCTTATCCAAGGAAGGGGACTCTATTACTAACCCTGAAGCCGCCCCCCCCCCCCACTGTGAGGTAAGGGATAAATAGTTTATCCTCCACACTCCCTATTTGACAGAGTTATGTAGTCTCTGTCCTGTTCGTGGAGCCTCTGGTATGATTTCTATCTGCATGTGTGTAAGAATGGCTCTCCGGATCCTATTACTAAAAGATGTATTATATGTATTACTCTGTATATCAAAGTCTGCAAACTGGCTATCTCTACAATTTTGGCATAGATACTAGCTCAAGTATATATTCAATGTATAAGATTGATTTTTTTGACTGCGATTAGTTATATACCTTTACCTATTAGCATCCAGGCTTTCTGGCGAAGCAGTTTTTGCAGCTCTATTATCATGATATAATGTTTAGCATGAGAATATTTAATGCTATGTTTAAGTTTATCATTTCCTTCAACCTTAATACTAGTTTTCTGGACCTATCCAGGGTCCTAGTAGACATATGAAGGAATCTGTACAGTGTAGGCCTAGTTTGGGCCTGCACTTCCCAAAAATCCTCTGATTAGCAAATTGATTCCATTGGGGTCCAAAAGTGGCCTCAGGTGTCTTTGAGGAAAAAGAGGGTGCTTTAGGTTTGCTCCCCAATACTTAACCATTCGAGTTATGTTTCAATTTGGGAACACTATGTAACTGTTTTGATCAGAGAACTACCCCTAAATATTTGCTTATGTATTTCTTATGTACGTGATATTTACTCTGCATTTTCTGTTTGACATAAGTTTGATTGAGCAAACCATTTGCTGTCCTTGTAACTGTTATTCCCTCAATAAAAAAACTTCTTTACAAAAAAAAAAAGTGAGGAAAATAGTGGTGTAAATAAGAACATATTACTAATATTCATTATTCATATTCATTCATAATATTAAAAAAAAAAGTCAAAATTACATTTGTAATGACGATTACACAGAGTAACATATGAGAAGGACTAGAAAATATTTTTCATGGTGTATAAAGTACACAAGGCAACTGCAATTAAAAGGTATAACAGAGTCTGTAGACTAAAAAGTGAGGAAAAGTAGTGGTGTATTTTTTTTATCAACTCAGGTATCCAGGTTTATTGGTTACTGGGTCTACAGGCTATAAAATAATTATGAAGCAAACTTTGAAGACTATTTCAGGTGGTCTCAAGGGGAGCCTGAGGTTCGGAAGATTGCTTCTTCCTAGAGTGATTGGTCACTACCACTGACCAGTTTTTTCTTTGAGGTTTGGAGGTTTTTCATGGTGTCCATCTTGGGAGGAGCAGGAGTAGTTGTAGATGCATCAAGAGGAGGGATTCACAGAAGTTCACAGAAGGAGGCTAAGTCTTGTGGGTCTTTACATTACAGTCTTTTCCCATTTCTGAGGACTTGGAGTGATACAGGGAATCCCCATCTATAGCTAGGGGACCTTGTGGGACCTGAGGTGTGACGTTAAAGTCTCTATGTTTCTGCAGAGTTCTGACAGAAAGATCTTGGAAGACTTGAATCCGTAGACCTAGATAGGTGAAATTCTGTTGCTGTCTAGCAAAGTTAAGTATTTTCTCTTTGTCTCTAAAGCTCTGGAAGCATATTACAATATCTCTGGGTGCCTGATTCTCACCAGGTTTAGAGCGTAGGGTGCGATGGGCCCATTCCAGAAGGATCTCTGATATTACTACTGAGCTAGTTACGGTCAGAGATTGCAATATTTATTGTGGGTAAAGATGGATGGCGTCTCCAGAGACTGTTTCAGGCACTCCTCTAATGCGGAGGTTGTTGCGCCTCGTACAATTTTCTATATCGTAAATTTTGTATTCAAGTTCTGAGATCGTGGCATGTTGATGCTGTATTTGTTGCGCCATGTCAATCATATCCTTGACTAGTTCTTCCCTATCATCTTCCAAGGTTTCAACTATGAAGCCCAATACATTAATTTCTCATTTTAAGTCTGCAAGATTTAACCTGTGAGATAAGGCCTTCCATATATTTTAGAGTGTATTTCAGGTTTTGTATCACAAGATTGGATACATGAGATTCTGCTATACATTTGGGCAGTAGTTTTGGCTTTAGCCTTGTCTAAAAGATGCCATAATAGAACTAATGTTTACATGTTAGTGACTAAGATAATACTAAATAGATTTAATTTACAAAAATATAAAATATTGTCAATCCAAGGTAAAAGGCCACATTTCAACCATGATCATCTGTTTAAGAGTTATATGCATTTTAAAAAATAGATGTACCATAGAATCATTGAACAATCTAAACTGATAGCAGCACTGAATATGTTCAAATCAAACATATATAATATCAATTTGAAAGGCTATGACATGTATTGCAGTTATTTTTTTCTCTCTGAAATAGTTTTTCCTTCTCTGCTTTTCTTTTTGCTATAATTAAAAATGTATTCCAATCCATGTGAAACTATAGTGTTTAAATATATATACTCACCTGATATGTCAGTGATAGTTATGGTACATCTACATTTCTTTTAACTGGCTGGTTAATTACTGTACACCTGGATTTCTTACAACTGACTGGTTAATATTACAGTACACCTGGATTTCTTACAACTGACTGGTTAATTACACATGCATTTCCTACAACTGACTGGTTAATTACACGTGCATTTCCTACAACTGACTGGTTAATTACACCTGGATTTCCTATAACTGACTGATTAATTACACCTGCATGTCCTACAACTGCTTGGTTAATTACAACTGCGTGTCCTACAACTGACTGGTTAATTACACCCAGATTTCCTACAACTGACTGGTTAATTACGCCTGCATTTCCTACAACTGACTGGTTAATTACACCTAGATTTCCTACAACTGACTGGTTAATTACACCTGGATTTCCTACAACTGACTGGTTAATTACACCTGCATTTCCTACAACTAACTGGTTAATTACACCTGCATTTCCTACAACTGACTGGTTAATTACACCTGCATGTTCTACAACTGACTGGTTAATTACTCCTGGATTTCCTACAACTGACTGGTTAATTACACCTGCATTTCCTACAACTGACTGGTTAATTACACCCGGATTTCCAACAACTGACTGGTTATTAAACAACTGGATTTCCTAAAACTGACTGGTTAATTACACATGCATTTCCTACAACTTACTGGTTAATTACACATGAAACCCCAAAAATTTTCTTTTATGATTCAATTTGCTTTTATTATCTACTTGGCTTCCTTCTCATGGTATCATTTGTTGAAAAGCACACCTAGGTAGGTTCAGGGGCTGGGCACTAGCTGCAGATTGGTGGCAGCACATATATAACTCTTATTATTGGCTTACAAGTTTTTTTAGCTAGCTCCCAATAGTGTATTGCTGCTCAATCAATAAAGGAAACAAAGAGAATTAAACAAAATTGATAATACAAGTAAATTGGAAAGTCATTTCAAATTGTATGCTCTATCTGAATCATGGACGTTTTTTCTGGATTTCATGTCCCTTCAATTACACCTGGATTTCTTACAACTGATTGATTCGAGTTGCTAAACATATACAATTTACACTGTTTCTAGAAACTTAGAAAGAAGCAAATACCTAAACAGAAAAACAACAACCCAACAATAAAGGAAACTTAATTGGAGAATGATACATTATTGCAGCCTGTATAAGTTCAAGCAAACAAAAAAATGTTTAGCTACATTGTTCAAGGCCCAGGAGGAGGAGGGACAGGCTGGCAGAGCACAACAGGGATCTCAATGGAATCTTGAGACTTGCTCATAAAATAGTTTATAACACAGACATTCATATGATACAAACGAGTGCTGTGACGCATCACTAATGTGCTGTAAATCTGAGACACGTTCAGGACTTTTTTCAGCATTCTCATGGGTGGTGGCGCTCAAGAGATTCATCAACTTCACAAGTGATTTCTAAATTGGTTCAGAGATACTTTCATGAAGGATATCCTACATTGTATCTGCATATTGGTCTAATATTTCGGGTCAATCACTTGTGCAGATGCAGAATTAGACAGGTTGATATCTGCAGTATCCTCTGTACACAGTTCTGCTGGAAGCATAGTAATGGTACCTTTGCATAGATCATTCTTAATATAGTCAATAGACATTGCTGACACAGAATATAGCATATATCAACATCTTCCTTTGCAAAACATAACACTTAAAGGGACATGAAACCCAAAATGTTTATTTCATGATTCAGATAGAGAATACAATTTTAAACAACTTTGCAATTTACTTCTATTATTTAATTTGCTTCCTTCTCTTGTTATCCTTTGCTGAAAGTAGCAGCAGAGAACCTTGGTTCTAGCTGTTGATTGGTGGCTTCATATATATATCGATTGTGATTGGCTCACCAATGTGTTCAGTTAGAAACCATTAGTGCATTGCTGCTCTTTCAACAAATGATACCAAGAGAATGAAATAAAATAGATAATAGAAGTAAATTAGAAAGTTGTTTAACCCCTTAACGACCAAGGACATGCAGGGTACGTCCTCTAAAGAATGTCAGTTAACGACCAAGGACATACCCTGCACGTCCTCGGTGTGGAAAGCAGCTGGAAGCGATCCTGCTCACTTCCAGCTGCTTTCCGGTTATTGCAGTGATGCCTCGATATGGAGGCATCCTGCAATAACCCTGCATGGCCATCCGATGCAGAGAGAGCCACTCTGTGGCCCTCTCTGCACCGGACATCGATGGCCGGTATCGTTGGTGGGTGGGAGCCGAAATGGGAGGCGGGTGGGGTCGGCTAACGGGCGCGTGCACGGGGCGGGAGCAGGTGGGAACTGCTACACTACAGAAAAATAAAAAAGTAGATCGAAGTTGGAGAAAGGGATCTAAGGGATCTAAGGGATCTGGGGTGGGGGGTTGATCTTTAGGGGGGGGAAGCTACACTACAAAAATTTAAAAAAATAAATGAGAAAAGGCACATTTGTTTTCTAAACTGGGTACTGGCAGACAGCTGCCAGTACCCAAGATGGCGCCCATTAAGGTAGAGGGGGGGTTAGAGATCTGTTTGGTGGGGGATCAGTTAGGTTGGGGGCTAAGGGGGATCCTACACAGCAGCATATGTAAATATGCTAAAATAAAAACACACAAAAACACAAATATACCTTTTTTTTAGTACTGGCAGACTTTCTGCCAGTACTTAAGAT